>NC_086000.1:36733386-36743386 GCF_030014385.1 Trichomycterus rosablanca | reverse complement strand
CTGACATGAACACACACACACACACACACACACACACACTGGTACAAAACTGTACAGGCTGACATGAATACACACACACACACACACACTGGTACAAAACTGTACAGGCTGACATGAACACACACACACACACACACACACACACACACTGGCACAAAACTGTACAGGCTGACATGAACACACACACACACACACACACACGCACACACTGGTACAAAACTGTACAGGCTGACATGAATACACACACACACACACACACACACACACACACACACACACACTGGTACAAAACTGTACAGGCTGACATGAACACACACACACACACACAGCACAGATTCATCCTGTACGATCCAATGAATGCACCCACGATAGGAAACATCGCCATGGCGACAAACGCCGGCACTGTGATGTCATCGAGCTGATTCACGAGCTCTTTTGGCACAGGGCCTGACGAGCTGGGTCCAGAGGAACTCCAGTGACCGACCTTACCACTGGGATGAATTGGAATGTCGACTACCAGCCAGGCCCTCTTATCTCCTTTCCTGAGGAGCGGCGCCTGTTAGGGATGTGAGGGGCGGGGCTGGGGGCCGGGATTTCATATGGACGTCCAACAAGCTTATGGACCAAGTTGTCCACATACTTTTGTCCATACAGAATCATGAGAGGAACCAGAGTGAAAAGAAACAAAAGAGCTGCTGGGTCGGTCTGGACCTTCTCTGGACCTTCTCGCCATGCCGTGGTGGATCCAAACCAGACAGAACAGCAGATAGATTTGGGACGCAGCCGGCGGGATGAACGTCGGGTATTACAGGTCAGGAATAGAAATGATGTAGCGTCTTACCGCTGGTGTTTACAGGGTGTGACGTTCAGTCACCATTCCAGACCGTGAGCTTAGAAAGCTCGTTTCCAAAAGTATGTGGACACCTGAATGTGAATTAATATGAAGCTTGCACTGACCCACAAGCTTTTGGACTGTGGGAATTTGTGCTCATTCAGTCAGACACTGACCTGGCTTACGGTCGAGGTTCCGGTTAATTCTAAGGTCTTCAATAGGGGGTTGAGATCAATTATTAAGAGGTTGGGTTTTCCTACCACTGTTCCATGTCTGTTTGCATGGGTGTGCCTATTTCTATGGGCACAGAGAAGTCAATCCTAATGAATAATGACATTAAAGTACAACATGTTGACATTACCACCACCACGCTTCACAGCTTTAACTCTTCTTACTATGAAAGGATCGGGTTTGTATCCTCGCTGGACGTAATAAAACACGTCTTGTCTTTATTATTATTTGTTTTATGTCCCTAGAATATCATCCAGCCACAATTTCCCCCCAATTTAGTCATATCCAATTCCCCCGATCGTGCTGCAGACCTCCTCTTACGTGTTTTTAGATGTCTGACCACCAGAAAAAAAGTGATTCCAGCACAAGCACATTCTGGCTTTTGTTTTGACCGCAACATGGTACTTTCTACACCATGTTGACACTACCACCACCACGCTTCACAGCTTTAACTCTTCACACTATGAAAGGTTCGGGTTTGTATCCTCGCTGGACGTAATAAAACACGTCTTGTCTTTATTATTATTATTATTTTTCTGTCTCTAGAATATCATCCAGCCGCAGTTGCCCCCCAATTTAGTCATATCCAAGTCCCTGATCCCTGCTGCAGACCTCCACTCCTGATCGAGGAGAGCTGTGACTAACACACGCCCCCTCCAACACGTGTGCAGCATGAGGTGAGGTGGGTTCATTGTTCATACGGAGATCCGTATCGCGCACGGAGAGTCACTGAGCAGCGGCATCGATCCGGTCGTAACTGCAGCAGTTATAAGGAACCCTTACGACCCTCCCTCCCTTGAACCAGCCAATCACAGTCTGTATAGACGCCCAGCCGGTCGCCAGCGGAGCTGAGATTGACACTCGCAAGCACAGCGCCCCCTTCCTGAGCCGCCGATCGAGTCACATGATTAGATCTGAAGAGCTTAAAGTGCATCACGGATCCGGCCCCGCCCAAAACACCCATCAAACCCCTCCCGACCTCGTCCAGATGCTCCAGATGTCGTCAGCGTCTGTGTTTTGTCTTCTGGTTGAGAGATAGCGGGTGTGTGTGTATGATGACACACCCACACACTCAGAGAGGAAACACACACTGATGACAGGGCTACGATAACACGCCGCGGCGAGTCCGGACACGTCGCCGGACGCCGCGGAGGAGACGCTAATTCAGGGATTCACGCTAAAGCCTGGAATTTGTACCGGACAGACGAGTAAACAGAGCTTTCAGTTTTGAACGCGAGCGCGACCGACGCCCCTCCGATGTAGCCAACTGCACACCAACAGTTTAGGGAAGGTCCTTTTCTGTACCTGTGCTTCCTGAACCCTAATTCGACCGGGTGGGTGTGGAGGCGCTCCTGACCCGCCCTAGGAAACACCTTTGGGATGAATTGGAATGCTAATCGTGGTGCCATGTTTGATTCAAAAAGGCACAAATTCCAACAGACACACTTTAAAATACGTATCATTAAGAGTGAAGACTGTTATTGCTACAAATGAAGGTGGCATCCTGCCCACAACACCAGGTCCAATCCCAACTGTCCATGTCAGTCTCTATGTCAATGCCAGTCCTTTTCATGCCAGTCTCTCTATTATGCCAGTCACTCTGTCCATGTACCTTGTCATGCCAGTCTCCGTCCTTTAGTCTTTGTCCATGCCAGTCTCTCTCTGTTCATGCCAGTCTCCGTCCTTTAGTCTTTGTCCATGCCAGTCTCTCTCTGTTCATGCCAGTCTCTGTCCTTTAGTCTTTGTCTATGCCAGTCTCTCTCTGTTCATGCCAGTCTCCGTCCTTTAGTCTTTGTCCATGCCAGTCTCTCTCTGTTCATGCCAGTCTCTGTCCTTTAGTCTTTGTCTATGCCAGTCTCTCTCTGTTCATGCCAGTCTCCGTCCTTTAGTCTTTGTCCATGCCAGTCTCTCTCTGTTCATGCCAGTATCTGTCCTTTAGTCTTTGTCCATGCCAGTCTCTCTCTGTTCATGCCAGTCTCCGTCCTTTAGTCTTTGTCCATGCCAGTCTCTCTCTGTTCATGCCAGTCTCTGTCCTTTAGTCTTTGTCCATGCCAGTCTCTCTCTCTTCATGCCAGTCTCTGTCCTTTAGTCTTTGTCCATGCCAGTCTCTCTCTGTTCATGCCAGTCTCTGTCCTTTAGTCTTTGTCCATGCCAGTCTCTCTCTGTTCATGCCAGTCTCTGTCCTTTAGTCTTTGTCCATGCCAGTCTCTCTCTGTTCATGCCAGTCTCTGTCCTTTAGTCTTTGTCCATGCCAGTCTCTCTCTGTTCATGCCAGTCTCTGTCATTTAGTCTTTGTCCATGCCAGTCTCACTCTGTTCATGCCAGTCTCCGTCCTTTAGTCTTTGTCCATGCCAGTCTCTCTCTGTTCATGCCAGTCTCTGTCCTTTAGTCTTGGTCCATGCCAGTCTCTCTCTGTTCATGCCAGTCTCCGTCCTTTAGTCTTTGTCCATGCCAGTCTCTCTCTGTTCATGCCAGTCTCCGTCCTTTAGTCTTGGTCCATGCCAGTCTCTCTCTGTTCATGCCAGTCTCTGTCCTTTAGTCTTTGTCCATGACAGTCTCTCTCTGTTCATGCCAGTCTCTGTCCTTTAGTCTTTGTCCATGCCAGTCTCTCTCTGTTCATGCCAGTATCTGTCCTTTAGTCTTGGTCCATGCCAGTCTCACTCTGTTCATGCCAGTCTCTGTCCTTTAGTCTTGGTCCATGCCAGTCTCTCTCTGTTCATGCCAGTCTCCGTCCTTTAGTCTTTGTCCATGCCAGTCTCTCTCTGTTCATGCCAGTCTCCGTCCTTTAGTCTTGGTCCATGCCAGTCTCTCTCTGTTCATGCCAGTCTCTGTCCTTTAGTCTTTGTCCATGACAGTCTCTCTCTGTTCATGCCAGTCTCTGTCCTTTAGTCTTTGTCCATGCCAGTCTCTCTCTGTTCATGCCAGTATCTGTCCTTTAGTCTTGGTCCATGCCAGTCTCTTCATGTTAATGCCAGTCTCTTTTTCCAAGTTAATACATTTTCATGCCAGTCTCTCTGTTATGTCAGTCTCTGTGTCTATGTCGTTCTTTGTCCATGCCACTCTCGGCCAGTGTTGTTCTTTGTTTATGCAAGTTTATGTTATGCCAGTCTTTCTGTCCCTGTAAGTATCTATTATGCCAGTCACTCTGTACATGTACCTCATGCCAGTCTCTGTCCTTTAGTTTTTGTCCATGCCAGTCTCTCTCTGTTCATGCCAGTCTCTGTCCTTTAGTCTTTGTCCATGCCAGTCTCTCTCTGTTCATGCCAGTCTCTCTTTCCAAGTTAATATATTTTCATGCCAGTCTCTCTGTTGTCAGTCTCTGTGTCCATGTCGTTCTTTGTTCATGCCACTCTCTTCATGTTCATGCCAGTCTGTGTCCATGTCAGTCTCTATTATGCCAGTCTCTCTCTGTTCATGTCAGTCTCTCTGTCCGAGTCAGTCTCTGTTCATGCCAGTCTCTTCATGTTCATGCAAGTCTCTCTGTTATGTCAGTCTCTGTGTCCATGTCGTTCTTTGTTCATGCCACTCTCTTTATGTTCATGCCAGTCTGTGTCAGTGTTGTTCTTTGTTTATGCAAGTTTATGTTATGTCAGTCTCTCTGTCCCTGTAAGTATCTATAAAGCCAGTCACTCTGTACATGTACCTCATGCCAGTCTCTGTCCTTTAGTCTTTGTCCATGCCAGTCTCTCTCTGTTCATGCCAGTCTCAATTGCGCCAGTCTTTTGTTTCCTGCCAGTCTCTTCATGTTAATGCCAATCTCTCTTTCCATGTTAATATCTTTTTATGCCAGTCTCTCTGTTATGTCAGTCTCTGTGTCCACGTCGTTCTTTGTTCATGCCAGTCTCTGTGTCCATGCCACTCTCTTTATGTTCATGCCAATCTCGGTCAATGTTGTTCTTTGTTTATGCAAGTTTATTTTATGTCAGTCTCTCTGTTCATGCCAGTCTCTCTGTCAATGTCAGTTTGTTATGCCAGTCTCGTTGTTAATACCAGCCTCTTTGTTCATGTCTGGATCTGTTATGTCTCTCAATTCATGCCAGTCTCCCTGTTCATGTCAGTATTCCTGTTCATGCCACTATCTTCATGATATGTCAGTCTTTCTGTTATGCCAGTCTCTTCAAGTTAATGCCAGTCTCTCTTTCTATGTTAATATATTTTCATGCCAGTCTCTGTGTCAATTATGCCAGTCTTTTGTTTCATTTCAGTCTCTCTTATGCCAGTCTCTCTGTCCATGGTAATATATTTTCATGCCAGTCTCTTTCTCCATGTCAGTTCATGTTATGCCAGTCTCGTTGTTAATACCAGCCTCTTTGTTCATGTCAGGATCTGTTATGGTAGTCTATTTGTACATGTCATTCTCTGTTATGCCAGTCTCTCTGTTATGTTAGTGTCTTTGTCTAGGTCAGTTCATGTTCTGCCAGTCTCTTTGTTCATGCCAGTTCCTAAATGAATCAAATCTGGTCTCCTGACCGACTACTCCGAGTCTCTTAGTCTTCAGCGTCGGGTGTTTGAGGGACGTGTAAAACGCTCGAGGTGACGTTTGGTGACATGAAGGTGTGTTTCACCACTGAGACCCCGCCCTGTATTTACTGACCGTCCTGTATGTACTGACCGTCCTGTAATTACTGACCATCCTGCATTTACTGATCGTCCGGTATTTACTGACCCTCCTGTATTTACTGACCGTCCTGTATGTACTGACCCTCCTGTATTTACTGACCCTCCTGTATGTACTGACCCTCCTGTATTTACTGACCCTCCTGTATGTACTGACCCTCCTGTATGTACTGACCGTCCTGTATTTACTGACCGTCCTGTATTTACTGACCGTCCTGTATTTACTGACCCTCCTGTATGTACTGACCCTCCTGTATGTACTGACCCTGCTGTATTTACTGACCGTCCTGTATGTACTGACCCTCCTGTATTTACTGACCCTCCTGTATTTACTGACCCTCCTGTATTTACTGACCATCCTGTATTTACTGAGCTGATTGAAGCAGCTGGACTTGTAGGGACTTGAAGGACTGGGATATTTGCTAAGCAAATGAGCACCAGTGGGAGCCGCGACCTCCCCCGAGCGCCTGATGCAAAGTGACCAGGACAGGACACGCCCCTATCTACAGAACCTCAGAAAGCCTGGCAGCACGCGGGCGAGGACGCCGGGGGACGGGTCCGAGCGGGACGTGCTTAAGTTCTTCACCAAAATTATCAGAAAATCTGAAAGTAAGTGGACACCTGACCCATTTCAAACCTACAGGCATCAATATCTCATTTCTCCACTCTTTCGGGAAAAAAGCTGTACACAAGAATTCGGAGTGTATCTGTGGACATTTGTGCCTGGCTCACAAAATTTGAAACAAAAATGTAATAATTTACAAAGAATAATATAAGAATAATTAAAAAAATATTACATATGTATTATTTATCAAAGAAACGTAATATATATATAATTTTTAAAAAACACTATCGCTATAATTTATTGAAACAAAAGAATAAAAAAAATATTTAAAAAAAATATTAAAAAAATTAAATATAAATTCACAATTAAATATGAATTTAAAATTTAAAAAATAATTGTACATATTTATAATAAAAAAATAACAAGAATAATTTATAAAAATATAATATATGAATAATGAAAAAAACTATTTAACATTTTTAACATTTAAAAACAATAATAAAAGAATAATTTATAAAATATAATATATGAATATTTAAAAAAATATATAATATAAAAATAATTTATTAAAAACAATTAAACATATTTCTAATTTATAGAAAAATATAAGAATAATTTTAAAACATTTAATATACATAATACTTATAAAAGAAATGTAATATATGTATAATTAAAAAAACAATATTATTATAATTTATCAAAAAACAATAAAATAAAAAATTATAAAAATTAAATATTTTTAAAGAAATTCAATATTAATTTAGAAATTAAATTAAAATGTAATATTTAAAAAATAATTTTACATCTTTATAATTAAAAAACAATATAAGAATAATTTATAAAAACATATATGTATAATCTCTAAAAAAACATAATATATGAATAATTAAAAAAATCAATAACATATTTAAAATGTATAAACAATAATATAAGAATAATTTATAAAAAATATAATAAAAGAATAATTAAAAAATAATAATAAAAGAATAATTTATAAAAATATAATGTAAGAATAATTTATAAAAATATTATATAAGAATCATTTATAAAAATATAATATAAGAATTTATAAAAAATATAACAGGAATAATTTATAATAACATTATAAGAATAATTTACAAAATTATTATAAAAATTATTTATAAATAAATATAAGAATAATTAATAAAAACATAATATAGGAATAATTTATAAAAAAAACAAAAAATATATTTGTAATTTCTAAAAAATATATGTATTCTAATATATGCATTTCTAAAAAATAATATATGTGTAATTAAAAAACAATGCAACATTTATAATTTACATAAAATGATCTAAGAATTGGAATATTAGAGTAATTTATAATAGAATAGAATAATTTAAAAAACTATGTATATAACTTTGAAACACTATAATATATTTATAATTTATTTAAAAAATAATATTACATTTAATTATAAAAATATATGTATAATTTAAAAAATATAACATTTAAAACTTATAAAATAGTATATAAAAATAAAATATATGTGTTATCTATACAACAATATAACATTTATAATTTACTTTAAGTAAAATTTATAAATAATATCTAATACATGTATCATTTATATTATTTAATTATTGCACCTGTTAGGACTGGCGTGACTGAAACACCTGACATCTATCACATACTTCTGACCAGCTCACGTCAGCACAAAAGCAGTGAAGTGAACACAGAACGTGTCCTGACTGATCAGCTACGTCTGCACTATAGTGACCCCGCGCCCCCGATAGAGCCGAGATTTATTACAGCGGAAAAGTATTCAACCCCCCCCGGGTGTGAAAAACTATTCAACCCCCCCGGGCGTGAAGCTCAGTTTGTTAATAATCAACACCTCTGTATGGAATAAACAAATCATCTCTTTGTGAGGTCTATCAGTATGGTACAAACTGTCCACAAGACAAATAAAGCAGAACCTGATCATGATGAAGCACAGATCTGGAGAAGGCTACAAGAGTTCCCTTAAACATACTGAAGACTAAAAGTATGGTGGTGGTAGCATCATTCATTTTCATTTATTTACCACCACTTTGTCCTGGTCAGGGTCTCTGTGGGGCAGGTTTCCCTGGTGGGGACGCCAACCCATCACGATGCCTCGGTCACCGCCCCTCGCTTCCCAAAGCCAATCATGTCTGTATGTAGGTGCCTGACCGGCTGATAGCACCGCTGGGGATTCGAACCCTGGATCCCAGCAGTATCCGAGCAATCGTTGGTGGTAGCATCGTTTATTATCCAATCAGAAGTTAGAATTGCCTAAGTAGAAAGTAAACTGCTGTACATGTAACTCAAACAGCTCTGTCCTGGTCAGGGTCACAGTGGGTCCAACACCACTCAACACACACTACAACACACTTACCAAACTCCGAACAGACTGGAGTTTGAATCCAGATCCTCAGACACAGGAGAACATACCAAACTCTTGTTAGACAGGCTCTCAGGGTGCAGTGTAGCACCCATAAACAGACATATATCACAAGGCAGTGGTAGCTTAGTGATTAAGGTACTGGACTAGTAATCAGAAGGGTGCTGGTTCAAGCCCCAACACTGACAGATTGCCACCGTTGGGCCCCTGGGCAAGGCCCTTAAACCTCAACTGCTCAAATTGCATTCAGTCCTAATTGTAAGGAAATATATATATACACCAATCAGCCATAACATTAAAACCACCTCCTTGTTTCTACACTCACTGTCCATTTTATCAGCTCCACTTACCATATAGAAGCACTTTGTAGTTCTACAATTACTGACTGTAGTCCATCTGTTTCTCTGCATGCTTTGTTAACCTGCTTTCACCCTGTTCTTCAATGGTCAGGACCCCCACAGAGCAGGTATTATTTAGGTGGTGGATCATTCTCAGCACTGCAGTGACACTGACATGGTGGTGGTGTGTTAGTGTGTGTTGTGCTGGTATGAGTGGATCAGACACAGCAGCGCTGCTGGAGTTTTTAAACACCTCACTGTCACTGCTGGACTGAGAATAGTCCACCAACCAAAAATATCCAGCCGACAGCGCCCCGTGGGCAGCGTCCTGTGACCACTGATGAAGGTCTAGAAGATGACCGACTCAAACAGCAGCAATAGATGAGCGATCGTCTCTGACTTTACATCTACAAGGTGGACCGACTAGGTAGGAGTGTCTAATAGAGTGGACAGTGAGTGGACACGGTGTTTAAAAACTCCAGCAGCGCTGCTGTGTCTGATCCACTCGTACCAGCACAACACACACTAACACACCACCACCATGTCAGTGTCACTGCAGTGCTGAGAATCATCCACCACCTAAATAATACCTGCTCTGTGGGGGTCCTGACCATTGAAGAACAGGGTGAAAGCAGGTTAACAAAGCAGGAGAGCAGGATCAGATGGGCACGGAGCCACGTCCTGACTCGATTCGATATGTAATATCGCGATGACGTTTCTGAACGATATATCGTACAAGACCTGACTGAGTTTTTCTGCGCAGGAAAGTTGTTTTTGTAAATAAATAAATAAATAATTCCAGAAAGTAATTAAAGTAATAATTCCAGAATGAGGGAGAGGATCAGGATCTGAGGATCAGACCAGTTCACCCTCCCAGTAAGAATGTGAAGATAATGTCACCATCAGAAATCTGACACTGTTCAGTAAACTTACCATGTTCCTGGACTTTAATCCACAGTTCCACGCAGTCCTCAGCAGCACGAACCCACGCACTCATTCACGCAGTCGCAGTCGGAACTTTATTCCCCTT
>NC_086000.1:36570886-36730886 GCF_030014385.1 Trichomycterus rosablanca | reverse complement strand
TATTCCCTAAATAAATGCAGTTATATTGTGTTTTTTACATTTACATTTTCAGCATTTAGCAGACACCTTTATCCAAAGCAACTGTGACAGTGTATTATCTGAGCAATTAGGGGTTAAGGACTTTGCTCAAGGGCCTAACAGTGGCAACCTGGCAGTGGTGGGGCATGAACCAGTGACCTTTTGATTACTAGTCCAGTATCTTAACCATTAGGCTACAACTGCTCTACAACTGTTAAGATGGTCCACTACCGCTGAGATCTGAAGATCCGAGGTCTGAATCTTAGCTGTGCTATCGACCGGTTGAGCGTCTGCATGGATATGATTGGCTTCTTTCCGGGTGGGGAAGGGAGGGCATCAGTGCGCTTTCAATGCCGGTCCCAAGCCACGATAGAAATTTAAGGGTTGTCAGGAAGGGCATCCATGGTATGTGGACCAGATCCACTGTGGCAACCCATAAATCCATAAAATCCATTAAAAATGGAATTAAACTCCATGATTTGTTCGATCATCTCAAATAGTTAAGTGAAAAAAAGGAATCGAAAAGGGGGCAAATACTTTTTCACATATCTGCAGTTAAAAACGAGAAGCAGAGTCGGTTCAGGTGTCAGTGTATCAGTCAGTGGATTATTTTCAGTACTTTACCGCCCTCTGGTGGTCACAACAATGCAGCACATTTAATACATGAGAACGTCGCGCATGTACAACTAGTGGACAAACTGACTAATATATTCCATTCTTAATCCACAGGGTTTAATATGATGTCGGCCACCCTCTGCAGCTATAACAGCTTCAACTCTTCTGGGAAGGCTTTCCACAAGGTTTAGGAGTGTGTTTATGGGAATTTTTTACCGTTCTTCCAGAAGCGCATTTGTGAGGTCAGACACTGATGTTGGACGAGAAGGCCTGGCTCACAGTCTCCACTCTAATTCATCCCAAAGGTGTTCTATCAGGTCGAGGTCAGGACTCTGTGCAGGCCAGTCAAGTTCTTCCACACCAAACTGGCTCATCCACGTCTTTATGGACCTTGTGCTTTGTGCACTGGTGCGCAGTCATGTTGGAAAAGTAAGGGCCATCCCCAAACTGTTCCCACAAAGTTGGGAGCATGAAATTGTCCAAAATCTCTTGGTGTGCTGAAGCATTAAGAGTTCCTTTCACTGGAACTAAGGGGCCGAGCCCAACTCCTGAAAAACACCCCCACACCATAATCCCCCTCCACCACACTTTACACTCGGCACAATACAGTCAGACAGGTACCGTTCTCCTGGCAACCGCCAAACCCAGACTCGTCCATCGGATCGCCAGACTGCTCTAGAGTCCAGTGACGGCGTGCGCTTTACACCACCGCATCCGACGCTGTGCATTGCGCTTGGATGCAGCTGCTCGGCCCATTCCATGAAGCTCTACACACTGTTCTTGAGCTGATCTGAAGGCCACATGAAGTTTGGAGGTCTGTAGTGATGGACTCTGCAGAAAGTTGGTGACCTCTGCGTACTATGTTCCTCAGCATCCGCTGACCAGCTCGGTCATTTTACGTGGTAACACTTGGTGGATGAGTTGCTGTCGTTCCCAATCGCTTCCACTTTGTTATAATAGCACTGACAGTCGACTGTGGAATATTTAGTAGTGAGGAAATTTCACCACTGGACTTGTTGCACAGGTGGCATCACGGTACCACGCTGGAATTCACCGAGCTCCTGAGAGCGACCCGTTCTTCCACTAATGTGTGTAGAATCAGTCTGCATGCCGAGGTGCTCGGTTTTATACACCTGTGGCCATGGAAGTGATTGGAACACCTGAATTCAATTATTTGGATGGTGAGTGAATACTTTTGGCAATATAGTGTACATACAAACAAACACAAAAAACGCATCAAAACGAAACACAAAACATACTTAATAAATAAAAATGTCTGCTCCTACTGTGGTTTAACTGTAACGTAAAGCCTCCACAAGGGGGTGTTCGTGTACAGGTTAATTCCGTGTTTATTTAATTATTACTATTCCCGTCTGGGTATTGTCTGAAGCGGGCATGGATCGGCACCCTGTTCAGGGTGTTCCTGCTTTGTGCTCTGTGTCTTTTAGGTGGACCTGGACCCGTCGCAACCCTGACCAGGTCAAAACGGTTTAAAAAATGAAATGAAGGAAACAAATACTTGGAAAACTTAGAAGCTTTTATTTGAGAGATTTATTTAATGGTACATGTACAACTGGTGGACAAAATAATGGAAACAAAAGGAATGACTGAAGACATATGGGTCACCACGATTGGATATTGTCCGAAAGGGGGATGAATCAGCGCCCTGTTCAGGGTGTTCCTGCTTGGCGTCCAGTGTTTCCCAGGTGGACCCGGACCAGTTTAGCCGAGTTTAATACATTAACTGACCAGAAAGTCAATTAAACACACCTTAAAATGTTACAATAAATACAAAGAATGGCAAACAAAAGCCGCGTTTCAAGCACTTTCATAACACCAAACCGTCCAATCAGGTGCGTTCTCATTTCTCAAATCACTACGTTTCCCAGAACCCCCCTGCTGTCAGATCATCAGGGTGTTTCTGCTTTGCACCCACTGTTTTCCAGGTGGACCCTGACCAGGTCATGAAATTAAATAATAAAATACTTAGAAAACAGAGTAACTTTAATTAGCATAAAGATTTATTTAATGTTCAGGACTGTGAAAAATAATTATTAAGCAGATCAACTGAGAAATTGTTTGTGGACAAAACTCCTCATTTTACACAAATCTGGATGAATAAAATATATAAAAATAAGTGTTTAATAAGTGTTTCCTGTTCTGAGAAAGCGACCTGATCACTCAAGCTACAGAAGTTCACACAGTTAAATTAGTGAAGCGTGAGTCTTTAGCTCAAGCGGAACTTTCACTTCTCTAAAAAAACAGAAGTAAAACAGACTGAAGGTGTGAGAAGGACATCAGTAACCGGTCTAGTCTTAAACCTCAAACAGAAAAAACAAAACCAAAACTAAAAAAACCACTTCAATTGATACTCACGGTTCTGGAATTGTATGTTCAACAAGCTCATGATCAGGTGTCCACATACTTTTGGCCATATAGTGTTTATAAGTGTGTGTGTGTGTGTATATAGATGTGTGTATTTGTGTGTGTGTATGGGTGTGTGTTTAAGTGTATGTAGGTGTGTAGGTGTGTATATAGGTGTGTGTATGGGTCTGTGTAACTGTGTGTATAGGCGGGCGTGTGTCTATAAGTGTGTGTATGTATGTGTGTATAGGTCTGTGTAACTGTGTGTATAGATGTTTGTCTATAGGTGTGTGTATGTGTGTGTGTATGTGTGTAAAGGTCTAAAAGGTCTGTATATGTGTGTATAAGTGTATGTAGGTGTGTACAAGTGTGTATAGGTCTGTATGTGTGTGTGTATGTGTGTGTGTATATCTGCGTGTATAGGTGTGTGTGTATATGTATATCTGTGTGTATACTGTAGGTGTGTGTGTGTATATCTGCGTGTATGTGTGCATGTGTGTATATCTGTGTGTATAGGTGTGTGTATAAGTATATGTATCTGTGTATAGGTCTGTATAAGTGTACAGTGCCTTGCAAAAGTATTCAGGCCCCTTGAACTTTTCAACCTTTTGCCACATTTCAGGCTTCAAACATAACGATATGAAATTGTAATTGTTTGTGAAGAATCAATAACAAGTGGGACACAATCGTGAAGTGGAACGAAATTTATTGGATATTTTAAACTTTTTTTAGAAATAAAAAACTAAAAAGTGGGGCGTGCAATATTATTCAGCCCCTTTACTTTCAGTGCAGCAAACTCACTCCAGAAGTTCAGTGAGGATCTCTGAATGATCCAATGTTGACCTAAATGACTGATGGTGATAAATAGAATCCACCTGTGTGTAATCAAGTCTCCGTATAAATGCACCTGCTCTGTGACAGTCTCAGAGTTCTGTTTAAAGCGCAGAGAGCATCATGAAGACCAAGGAACACACCAGGCAGGTCCGAGATACTGTTGTGGAGAAGTTTAAAGCCGGATTTGGATACAAAAAGATTTCCCAAGCTTTAAACATCTCAAGGAGCACTGTGCAAGCGATCATATTGAAATGGAAGGAGTATCAGACCACTGCAAATCTACCAAGACCTGGCCGTCCCTCTAAACTTTCAGCTCAAACAAGGAGAAGACTGATCAGAGATGCAGCCAAGAGGCCCATGATCACTCTGAATGAACTGCAGAGATCTACAGCTGAGGTGGGAGACTCTGTCCATAGGACAACAATCAGTCGTACACTGCACAAATCTGGCCTTTATAGAAGAGTGGCAAGAAGAAAGCCATTTCTCAAAGATATCTATAAAAAGTCACCTGGGAGACACACCAAACATGTGGAAGAAGGTGCTCTGGTCAGATGAAACCAAAATCGAACTTTTTGGCCACAATGCAAAACGTTATGTTTGGCGTAAAAGCAACACAGCTCATCACCCTGAACACACCATCCCCACTGTCAAACATGGTGGTGGCAGCATCATGGTTTGGGCCTGCTTTTCTTCAGCAGGGACAGGGAAGATGGTTAAAATTGATGGGAAGATGGATGGAGCCAAATACAGGACCATTCTGGAAGAAAACCTGTTGCAGTCTGCAAAAGACCTGAGACTGGGACGGAGATTTATCTTCCAACAAGACAATGAACCAAAACATAAAGCAAAATCTACAATGGAATGGTTCACAAATAAACGTATCCAGGTGTTAGAATGGCCAAGTCAAAGTCCAGACCTGAATCCCATCGAGAATCTGTGGAAAGAGCTGAAAACTGCTGTTCACAAACGCTCTCCATCCAACCTCACTGAGCTCGAACTGTTTTGCAAGGAAGAATGGGCAAAAATTTCTGTCTCTCGATGTGCAAAACTGATAGAGACATACCCCAAGCGACTTGCAGCTGTAATCGCAGCAAAAGGTGGCGCTACAAAGTATTAACGCAAGGGGGCTGAATAATATTGCACGCCTCACTTTTCAGTTTTTTATTTCTAAAAAAAGTTTAAAATATCCAATAAATTTCGTTCCACTTCACGATTGTGTCCCACTTGTTGTTGATTCTTCACAAAAAATTACAATTTCATATCGTTATGTTTGAAGCCTGAAATGTGGCAAAAGGTTGAAAAGTTCAAGGGGGCTGAATACTTTTGCAAGGCACTGTATGTGTATATGTATGTGTGGAAAGGTGTGTATAATTCTGTATGTATGTATGTATGTATGTGTGTGTGTATAGGTCCGTATGTGTGTAGGTGTGTGTATAAGTGTGTATGTGTGTGTATAGGTGTGTATAGACATATACAGTGTATCACAAAAGTGAGTACACCCCTCACATTTCTGCAAATATTTCATTATATCTTTTCATGGGACAACACTATAGACATGAAACTTGGATATAACTTAGAGTAGTCAGTGTACAGCTTGTATAGCAGTGTAGATTTACTGTCTTCTGAAAATAACTCAACACACAGCCATTAATGTCTAAATAGCTGGCAACATAAGTGAGTACACCCCACAGTGAACATGTCCAAATTGTGCCCAAATGTGTCGTTGTCCCTCCCTGGTGTCATGTGTCAAGGTCCCAGGTGTAAATGGGGAGCAGGGCTGTTAAATTTGGTGTTTTGGGTACAATTCTCTCATACTGGCCACTGGATATTCAACATGGCACCTCATGGCAAAGAACTCTCTGAGGATGTGAGAAATAGAATTGTTGCTCTCCACAAAGATGGCCTGGGCTATAAGAAGATTGCTAACACCCTGAAACTGAGCTACAGCATGGTGGCCAAGGTCATACAGCGGTTTTCCAGGACAGCTTCCACTCGGAACAGGCTTCGCCAGGGTCGCCCAAAGAAGTTGAGTCCACGTGTTCGGCGTCATATCCAGAGGTTGGCTTTAAAAAATAGACACATGAGTGCTGCCAGCATTGCTGCAGAGGTTGAAGACGTGGGAGGTCAGCCTGTCAGTGCTCAGACCATACGCCGCACACTGCATCAACTCGGTCTGCATGGTCGTCATCCCAGAAGGAAGCTGACGCACAAGAAAGCCAGCAAACAGTTTGCTGAAGACAAGCAGTCCAAGAACATGGATTACTGGAATGCCCTGTGGTCTGACGAGACCAAGATAAACTTGTTTGGCTCAGATGGTGTCCAGCATGTGTGGCGGCGCCCTGGTGAGAAGTACCAAGACAACTGTATCTTGCCTACAGTCAAGCATGGTGGTGGTAGCATCATGGTCTTGGGCTGAATGAGTGTTGCTGGCACTGGGGAGCTGCAGTTCATTGAGGGAAACATGAATTCCAACATGTACTGTGACATTCTGAAACAGAGCATGATCCCCTCCCTTCGAAAACTGGGCCTCATGGCAGTTTTCCAACAGGATAACGACCCCAAACACAACCTCCAAGATGACAACTGCCTTGCTGAGGAAGCTGAAGGTAAAGGTGATGGACTAAACCCAATTGAGCACCTGTGGCACATCCTCAAGTGGAAGGTGGAGGAGTTCAAGGTGTCTAACATCCACCAGCTCCGTGATGTCATCATGGAGGAGTGGAAGAGGATTCCAGTAGCAACCTGTGCAGCTCTGGTGAATTCCATGCCCAGGAGGGTTAAGGCAATGCTGGATAATAATGGTGGTCACACAAAATATTGACACTTTAGGCACAATTTGGACATGTTCACGGTGTACTCACTTATGTTGCCAGCTATTTAGACATTAATGGCTGTGTGTTGAGTTATTTTCAGAAGACAGTAAATCTACACTGCTATACAAGCTGTACACTGACTACTCTAAGTTATATCCAAGTTTCATGTCTATAGTGTTGTCCCATGAAAAGATATAATGAAATATTTGCAGAAATGTGAGGGGTGTACTCACTTTTGTGATACACTGTATATGTGTGTATGGGCATGTATGTGAGTGTATAGGTGTGTGTATAAGTGTGTATGTGTTTGTGTATATATGTGTGTCGGCAGTGTAGCCTAGTGGTTAAGGTACTGGTCCAGTATTCAGAAGGTTGCCGGTTCAAGCCTCACCACTACCAGGTTGCCACTGTTGGGCCCTTGAGCAAGGCCCTTAACCCTCAATTGCTTAGACTGTATACTGTCACAACTGTAAGTCGCTTTGGATAAAAGCGTCTGCTAAATGCCGAAAATGTAAATGTAAATGTGTGTATAGGTCTGTATAGGTATGTGTGTACAAGTGTGTATGTGTGTATAGGTGTGTGTATAGGTCTGTGTGTATATTTGCGTGTATGTGTGTATAGGTGTGTGTATTTGTGTGTGTATAGGTCTGTGTGTATATTTGCGTGTATGTGTGTATAGGTCTGTATATGTGTGTGTGTGTATAAGTGTGTATATACAGTAGGTCTGTATACGTGTGTATTTGCCCAGCTACCATCTCAAGCTCTCAAGTTCCAATCTCAGCAGTGCTATCGACCAGCCGGGCGCCTGCAGGCGAGTTGGAGTCAGCAGTCGGCGGAGTCGCGTTATTAATCTGCGGCACTGATGGTAGAGAAACCATTAGCACATTTAACGGACGCTTTCATCCAAAACGACCTACACTAATGACTGAACACAATTAAGGGTTAAGGGCCTTGCTCAGGGGCCCAAGATGAGGATATCTTAAAGCAGCCATGATACTGTGGTACTCCAACTCGTACGTTACAACTTGTACAGCAGGATAACGTAGCGGTAGCATACGTACGTTTAGCTACGTTTAATACATCAACTGACCAAAGAAGTCAATTAAACCACCATAAAAATGTCACAATAAATAAAAATAAACAACAATAGCCTCGTTTCAAGCGCTTTCATAACCAAAGCACATTCTCAGTCTCTATCAGATGACTACATTTCCCAGAAGCCCCTGCTGCGAGCTCAGCCGGCGTGCTCCTTCCCCCCGCGCGGGCCGTTCTGCGGCGCCGGTTTGCTGAAGTTCCAGTCGACGGGGTTGAGGAGCTGCATGGTCTTCTTGTGGGTCCAGACGGGGTTGAGGACGAGCGTGAGCAGCGCCAGGCCGGTGAAGAAGATGAGCAGCTGCGGCAGCGCCACGTGGGTACACAGCCCCTCCCAGTGGCACCAGCTCACCCACCACATGTAGTAGGTGAGCACCATGCGGCAGTGGAACATGTGGATCATCATCCACTGGTTCATCCTCCAGAAGAGCGTGTGGGACCAGCCGGCCTGAGGGGCAGAGGGATTTATATATATTAAAAATATAATTCTATTAATTATTTATATATTACATATGTTCTATGTGATGGAGTACTAGTGTTAATGGTATTTATTATAATTTATTACAATATATGGATAAGAAGAAGATATAGAAGATATACTTTATTTGTCATATATACATATACAGATGTACAGTACAATTAAATTCTTTCTTCGCATATCCCAGCTTGTTTGGAAGTTGGGGTCAGAGCACAGGGTCAGCCATTGTACGGCGCCCCTGGAGCAGACAGGGTTAAGGGTCTTTCTCAAGGGTCCAACAGTGGCTGCATAGCAGAGGCTGGATTCTGGATATAATTAGAATTTATTTTAAAGTTTTGGTTTATGTGAAATTAATTTTTAGCTTTGAATTATTGTATATATATATATATATATATTTTAAATAGGAACAAATAATAAAAACATCATTTATATATTTAAACATCAATTAAAAACATAAAAGCAGTAAATGAAGCTAAAATCATGTTAAATCTCTTTTCACTGTTGAGTTTGTTTATTTCTACTTTTATATAAAACATCTCATGAATAAAGTAAAAAAAGAAAGATAAGAAAAAAGAAAGAGAATTAAGAAAAAAAAGAAAAAATAAATTAAGAAAAAAGAAAGAAAAATAAGAAAAAAGAAAGAAAATTAGAAAAAAAATAAAAAACTAAGAAAGACAAACAAAAGAAAGAAAAATAAGAGAAAAACAAAAAAAAATAAAAAAGAAAGAAAATAAGAAAAGAATGAAAAAATACAAAAGAAAGAAATAAAAAAGAAAGAAGAAACGAGAGAGAGAGAAAAAAGAAAGAATAAATAAAAGAAAGACAGAAAGAAGAAAAAAAGAAAAAAGAAAAGAACAAAAAAGTAAAGAAAAAAGAGACAGAAGACAGACAAAAAAAAGAAAAAAGAAGAAAAGAAAAAAATTAAGAAAAAAGAAAGACAAAAAAAGAGAAAGAAAGAAGACAGACAGAAAAGAAAGACAAAAAGACAAAAGAAAAAAAAGAAAGAAATACAGAAAAGTACTGAAAAAGACAGAAAGAAAGATAGAAAGATAAAAGAAAGATTAAAAAAAGCGAAAAATTAAGAAAGAAAAAAAGAATAAAAGAAAGACAGAAAAGAACTAAAGAAATGAAAAAGAAATACAGAAAGAACACAGACAGACATAAAGAAAGAAAAAAAAAAAGATAAAACCAGGCTGAGTGTGTAGGCTCAGGACCCAGCACGACCCTGATCAGGATGAAGTGGTTACTGAACATAAATGTTTCTCCCACCTTGAGGAGCATCCAGGAGACGCAGGTGAAGGGCGTGCTCATCTCCAGCAGCAGGGTGACCATGGGCAGGAAGTGACCCATCTCCTCCCACACCACGGTGCCGGCGTATCCTGCCAGGGCGAAGGCGTGGTGAACGGCGAGGGCCGGATCGAAGGTCCTGAACACGGCGTTGGAGCCGTGCAGCGCCAGGTTCTCGAACACGAAGAACCCGCAGGACGTCAGGACGTTAAACCACGACCAGCCCGCCTGTCCCAGGACCTTATCGGCAAACAGGGGGCCATCCTCCATCAGCGCCCGCAGGCCGGCGGCCGCGCCCTGCACGCCGAAGACCGCCCGCGCCGCGGCCAGTGCCCAGAACACCTACAGAGAGGAAAATATCAGGATTATATTAACAACCGGGTAAACACACCCAGTAAAGCAGGAGGATAAAACTCACGCACCTTCTCCCGGGCAGACAGATCTCGGTACGTTCTGGAGAGCAGGACAGACAGGAAGTGAGACAGGAGGAAGACGACGCTGTAGAAGACGAAGCCCAGGCAGGTGAGCTGCACACGCAGAGTCCATGACGAGTAGTCCAGATCAAACACGCTGCTGTCCACCATCGTTCCTTCCTCACTAACTTCCTCCGTTACGTCCAAAAACGTTCATGAAGCTCAATCACAGACTTCAAATCAAGCACCTGATGTAGAAAAATAAACCTAAATCACGAGTCTTTAGGCTGGAGTCCGAGTCAAGTCACGAGACTTTAGGCTAGAGTCAGTCAAGTCACAAGTCTTTAGGCTAGAGACAGTCAAGTCACGAGTCTTTAGGCTAGAGACAGTCAAGTCACGAGTCTTTAGGCTAGAGTCCGAGTCAAGTCACGAGTCTTTAGGCTAGAGTCCAAGTCAAGTCATGAGTCTTTAGGCTAGAATCCGAGTCAAGTCACGAGTCTTTAGGCTAGAGTCCGAGTCAAGTCACGAATCTGAGTCAAGTCACGAGTCTTTAGGCTAAAGTCCGAGTCAAGTCACGAGTCTTTAGGCTAGAGTCCGAGTCAAGTCACGAGTCTTTAGGCTAGAGTCCGAGTCAAGTCACGAGTCTTTATGCTAGAGACAGTCAAGTCACAAGTCTTTAGACTAAAGTCCAAGTCAAGTCACGAGTCTTTAGGCTAGAGTCCGAGTCAAGTCACGAGTCTTTAGGCTAGAATCCGAGTCAAGTCACGAGTCTTTAGGCTAGAGTCCGAGTCAAGTCACGAATCTGAGTCAAGTCACGAGTCTTTAGGCTAAAGTCCGAGTCGAGTCACGAGTCTTTAGGCTAGAGTCCAAGTCTTTAGGCTAGAGTCTGAGACAAGTCACGAGTCTTTAGGCTAAAGTCAGAGTCAAGTCATGAGTCTTTAGGCTAGAGTCCGAGTCTTTAGGCTAGAGTCCGAGTAGTCACGAGTCTTTAGGCTAGAGTCCGAGTCAAGTCACAAGTCTTTAGGCTAGAGTCCGAGTCAAGTCACGAGTCTTTAGGCTAGAATCTGAGTCAAGTCACGAGTCTTTAGGCTAGAGTCCGAGTCTTTAGGCTAGAGTCAGTCAAGTCACGAGTCTTTAGGCTAGAGTCTGAGTCAAGTCACAAGTCTTTAGGCTAGAGTCAGTCAAGTCACGAGTCTTTGGGCTAGAGTCCGAGTCAAGTCACGAGTCTTTAGGCTAAAGTCTGAGTCAAGTCACGAGTCTTAAGGCTAGAGTCTGAGTCAAGTCACGAGTCTTTAGGCTAGAGTCCAAGTCAAGTCATGAGTCTTTAGGCTAGAATCCGAGTCAAGTCACGAGTCTTTAGGCTAAAGTCTGAGTCAAGTCACGACTCTTTAGACTAAAGTCCGAGTCAAGTCATGAGTCTTTAGGCTAGAATTCGAGTCAAGTCACGAATCTGAGTCAAGTCACGAGTCTTTAGGCTAGAATCTGAGTCAAATCACAAGTCAGTATAATCTACACAAAACATATATTATAAATGTAGAGTACAAATAAAGAAATAATCTGTACGTTCGGATAAAAACAACAACAGATTAGCGAGTGTATTTAGCCGTTTTACTTCGTGTCTTTACTTTCCTCCTCATCGTGTAAATGAATGTAATTTCTGTAACAAGAAGGTTCCAGTTAAAAGCTTCAACTGATACGTTTTGTTTTCATTACAGAACAAAAGCGCTCGATAAATCACGGCACAGCGGCCAAAATCCCAAACACGGCAAAAACAATCATAACCGCTGCTTACCTTAGCTTCTGTTCTTCCAGATGCTATTACATTTATAAGCGCGCGTCCCATTAGGAATAGAATCCGTTATTTTGTAAATGTGCTTATAATTAAAAACCTCCAAACTTTTCCCGGTGGTGAAGTAAAACAGGAAGTCGTTAGAAAGCCGATCGAGCGTTTCATTACCACGTCATCTGTGTGACGCAAACTGAATAAATGCAAATAACAGCATTTCTTACTAACAATTACAATCAGAAGCTCTGATTGGTTCAGAAAGCGTCTTTCAACCATCAGCGCCGATTCTGTAGGAGCGTTCCATTCACCCCGGCTGTTCCTGTGAAGTGCACTACGTAGGGTATTCCACCATTTTAAGTGAGATTCCAATCCAAAGGTAACCAAATGAAGTGAACTTCAGACTGTGTAGGGAGTAGGGAGCGACGCTTCATCACTACGCCAGAAGCTGGCTGGAACATTTACACATTGCGTGCGTTGTTGGTTAAGACATGGGTGGGTTATATAATTGTCACATGTAACTAATGTCAACACATGCTGACACTAGGGACTCTTGTTGTTTACGAGTCATTTTTTAGCGAGTCATGAGTCGAGTCCGAGGTCGGTGCGTGTCCCCATCTCTGCTACTAACCAGGGTCCTTACACAGCCTCGAAAACCCCGCCCCCTTTTTAGTCCCGTCTGCTGCAGGCACTGCTGATCGTGCCTGTATCGCATTTTTTAACACAGTCTTTAGGCTTGTTCGACTTAACCCGGCGCTGCGCAGACCGATCGCCGCCTGGCTCGGTACGGTGCATGCCGGTTAGTTTTTTTTGTCCGACTTGCGTCGGCGCCACCTGCGCGTCACGATGACAGACTGGTTATAATCTCGCGAGAGCGCGGCGGCTGCAGGCGGCGGAACCGGTCGCTGCAGTTGCTCTCCACGGGCTGCGCTGCCTGAGAGACGGCTTGATGACGACAGAGCTTAATCCTCATTGGCTAGAAGCTCCGCTGAATCCTCTGGCGGTTGTTTCGTTTCATTCTAAAATGTGAATCTCAGTTTATTTGTCTTAAAGACCCGATATGTGCGAAATACTATCATGCTTTCTAGTAGCATGACCGTTTATTTTCGTACAAATTGCAACATATGTCATAATTATCATTCCATATCATGAAAAGACTCAAGTAGGCTACCTGATATTTCTTTAATGTAACAGATCTTTTTATCTTGATGTTTTTCTAGAACTTCTGATGGTTCTTGTCTTCTAATTTTATTAATATAAAGCAATCTGAATTGCTGTAATATTTTATATCTTAACTGTTTTATTACCACTATTACTATTACACTTTGATTTATTTTTCATTCTTCTCTGTAAACTTTGTAAACATTTTAAAAATGCTACATGAATAAAAATGTGTGGATGAGCATGGTGTCATGTTTCTTTACAAGAACCAAGGTCAGAAGGTAAGCTGTTCTGGAAGAACAAAACAATCTTGTTCAGATGATGATTGTGTTAAGAGATTCATCTTCAATAAACCACAGCCACTATTCATCATCAATGCCTAAATAACTGATGTGTCCATGCTCGAAGAAGCACAAACTTCTACACAATTGTACAATGTACTTATTAACCACATTATTCATTAGTGACTCATACTGGGCACATCGGTGAGCATACTGAAGTATACTGTTTAACAATGCATCTATAAAATACAGTGGTGTGCGAACATTTGGGCACCCCGGTCACAATTACTGTTACTGTGAACAGTTAAGCAAGTTGAACATAAAATGATCTCCAACAGGCATAAAGTTAAAGATGACACAAAACATTTTTTTTATTATGTCTCTATAATAAACTGCATCTTGGTTGTGAGGTTGTAGTGAATGCTGTTCATCATTCTCTTCATCCTGCACATAATCACCTTGGTCTCCTGGCTCCAAGCAAACATTGTGTAGAATGCAACAAGCTGACACTGCTGAGCTGATGGACTGGACATTCCTCATGTGCAGGCATCAGAGTCTCCTAAACTTTGCTTTCAGAAATCCAGTGAGAATGATAAAATAGAACTGTTTCCTCTTAAAATATGCCAAGGGGTTGTCACAGTGTGGCTTCTGAATATGAATGTGGCATCCATCTACTGCACAGATAGTGTTTGGAAATCCAGCTGCTTGAAAGCCTAACAAAGAATTGTGCAGGGTTTGTCCTAAAGGACAGGAAATGTGGTGTGCCATGTGTGTATTTACCAGAGTACAAAACTCATGGAGATGTTTGGCAAGAGTGGATTTTGTGATACTGAATCGGTCTGAAATACCCCTATATGACTCCTGGTTCGACAGTGTCCATAGACAGGCTAGGACACTCTTTGTCAGTGGCAATTTTGTTTGCTGTGGATTCATATAGACAGGGCCAAACGTGTTTATAAGATCCTAAATAGTAAGTGAGAGAAAAGACGGTTATCATGATAACATTGAAACCATCTGGATGATTATGTGGCTTCCACATACTCTACGTACCTCCACTTGTCCTTTGGTGAGTCTGAAATGACCTCTAAATTCTGAGAATTTAG
Source organism: Trichomycterus rosablanca (assembly GCF_030014385.1). NCBI lineage: Eukaryota > Metazoa > Chordata > Actinopteri > Siluriformes > Trichomycteridae > Trichomycterus > Trichomycterus rosablanca. Next base: position 36,716,644 of record NC_086000.1, on the reverse strand, counting down.
ATGTTGTCCCCCTATAGAGGGGGACAACATCCTCTACAAAATGTTGTGTTTTTGGAACAAGCCTAAAGAATGGTAAATGTGATTAAGTCCTTACGTAGACAAAATAATTATGTAGACCAGGGGTCCTCAAACTTTTTAACCAAAGGGCCAGATTACTGCTCTTCAGTGTTTCGGGGGGCCGGACCGCAGGTGAAATAGTAAACACACCCAAAAAAGCTATTTACTATGTATACTGGATGTATTGTCTGGGCTTTGTATAATTGTAGTTCATAATGATAATGCAGAAATTTTATTTATTTCAATAATTTCCATTATCCTACCTCATACAGTGTTTCCTTAAAAAATCAGTGTGAACTGTGAGCCTACTTTTGCCTGACGAGAGTAAGCGTCGGGTTCCATATTTGTTACTGCCAGTCATAATAGCTAATAAATGTTGATCAGTGAGTCTGGATCTGGTTGGAGATTTAAGGTGTTTCAACTTCGAAAAAGTCTGCTCACAGAAGTAGATGCTGTCGAAAACGGTAGTTACTTTGAGTGCATGTTTTATTGAGATCGGGGAGCAATGGAAAGAGAAGCATAAAAATTAAACAATGTGTTTGAGTTTTGATTTTGGATGCATAAATGCATCGATCTCCGGGAGCAGGTCGTTAAAACATTTCAAAACTCGCCCCGACTCAGCCAGCGGATCTCAGTAAAGCACATCTTCAGCTCAGACAAGAATTCCTTGCTGCCTGTAGTTAAGAGCATTAGCTTTAATGAAATTAACACAGGACACAAGGATTTTCATAACAAAATCCCACTTTGCAACACAGTTCAGTGGCTGCGGTCACTCATCTCTCTATTGATGCGCCAATCACTCCCCTCATGCCAATTTTCCTCTGTTATTTCCCCCCCCGCTATAATACTGTGAGTTCGAAGATGAACAGGGGCCAGACAACATGTATTGCTGCAGTGGTTAAAGGGGCCGGTCAAATTAAAGCATCGGGCCGTAGTTTGATGACCCCTGATATAGACAGTTTGGACTTTAAGCCACTTTGACACAATATAATTGCAGTCTATTTACCATATACACAACCATAATGATTAAGGTTTGATTGAGTGCACTTTATAATTTCCATCTAATTATTTTTGGAACACTTTTACATTGTTTATCACATTCACAGATTCTACCTTGAACAAACCATATATTTGGAATTATGTATTCTTACGTTTTCATGTGAAATGTTTCAATAGTCTTGAAAAATAGGCTACTTAGTTTAGGTCTATTTATTTAAATTGTTGTGGACAGATATTTAAATCTATTCATTAACATAAATATATGTTTGATAACATGTTTGTTAGAACTTTTCTTTCTTTTTTTTCAATCTACAATCTACAAGATAAATGAATGATGAGTAAAACTATATTTATTTACAGAAACTTAATTTGACACTTTATGGTCATCTTTAATTCACCACTATGGATTTGGAAAACAAACGCTGGGCTTAACCTGCTCAATGATCAAGAATGTTTAGTTCGATTTCACGCAAAAGCAGATCGATTTCTACTGCATTCACTTCATCAGCCACGCAGAACGCAAACGCCGCGAGATCCGCTGTAGCTCACGTGGGTTGCAGGTGGCGACTGTCCGACTTGACGGCTTTCTTTTAACCTCCTCCCCCAACTGCAACCGGCAGCTCTCGCTGACCACCAAGGCGAGGCGCAGTTCATCTCGAACAAGCCTTTTCTTTCGTTTCAAACCAGACAGAACTGCAACTCACTGGATGTTTTTTCCTGTCTTTGTATTTGGTGTAAAATAGTTGGGACAGGATGGAACATGCGAATAAAATAAAAACACAGAGTTTCTTACATTGACTTTGACTTTTATTTGATGTCAGACAGGATGAACCTGAGATATTTCATCTTTTATCTGCTCAACTTCATTTCATTTATTAATAAACATCCATTCCTGCATTTCAGGTCTGCAACACGTTCCAAACAAAGTTGGGACAGTAAAGCATTTACCACTTTGTAATGTTGCTGTTCCTTTTCACCACTTAAAAGAGGTTTTGGCACCGAGGAGACCAAGTGATTTAGTGTTTCAGCTTTTATTTTGTCTCGTTCTTCCTGCAAACACGTCTTAAGATGTGCAACAGTACGGGGGCTCATCGTCGTCGCATAAGCTTGCGCCCTTGGCCCTTACGCACTGAAATTCCTCCCGATTCCTTAAATGGTTTAATGATATTCTGCACTGTAGAGGGAGAACATGCAAATCCCTTCCAATCTTTCTTTGAGGTTCATTGTTTTTAAACGTTTCAATCATTTTCTCACACATTTGTGGACAAACTGGATCCTCTGATCATCTTTACTCATCAGAGACTCTCAGCCTTTCCTGGATGCTGCTTTTGTACCAAACCATGATCACAATCACCTAAATTAGCCCTAAACTGCCCTCGTCCCAACTTTGTTTGGAATGTGTTGCAGGCCTGAAATGCAGGAATGGATGTTTATTAATAAATGAAATGAAGTTGAGCAGATAAAAGATGAAATATCTCAGGTTCATCCTGTCTGACATGAAATAAAAGTCAAAGTAAATGTAAGAAACTCTGTGTTTTATTTTATTGCATATATAGTAGTGCATAATCAAACAATCTGTCTAATGATATCGATCTATATTATGGTATGAGCTATCGGCTGGAATCAGGCTGATTAAACAATACTAGGAGGAAATACAGACGCTCATCGTGCTCCTCGTGTAGATTTGAAGCAGATGTTTGGTTTTCAGTTCCTGATGCCTGTACGGTTACAGTGTGAGCTGGTGTGGGTTCGTATCCCTGGCTGGGCTCACAAATACAGAAAGGTTCACAGCATTTTGTGACCTTAACTATTAGGCATTGTGGGGAGATTGTCGGTTCCCCCTGAATGCAGGTCCCAAGCCCGGTAAAATAAGAGGGCTAACGTTTCTGAATCTTTATCGATAGCTGATGACAGGACTATAAACCAGGTCTGTCCTAAACTCTTTATTTAACGGTTAAAAGTGCAACTTTAGTCCCCAAATATCCACTGATGGATGGGACACCAATCCTTGAATCCTGAGCCATGATGCCCTGGTCATAGGTAGTGCCAGTGTCATCGTGAAAGAGACCACTCCAATCAGGAGAGAAATAATCCATGATAATGGTCGGTCCAGGCACCCGTAGTGAGTTTGACTGTGGGTTACATAAGGGTTTGATCCAACTGTTTGGGTGCTTTGTCCTACCTTGGCACAGAGACTACTGTTCCATGATCTGCTTTGAGATCTGTACAGAGCTCTTATAGCTTAAGAATAATAGCTTTATTTACTCAAATACAGTTAATACACAGTGTGTACAATTTGTTGTATTATTCCCTATATAGTGCACTAATAAAAGGACTAACGAGCAATTTGAGACACAGCCCGTTCCTCCTAGTGCTACTGGACACCAGGTTAGCCGGGCTAACTTGTCCTAAACCACTAAAATTCCTCAACAAAGGTTTATACAAGCCGCCAAATTAGATTATTCTCCTTATGTACATGCTATACTAGAAATAAAAGTTAGAATATAAGGCTCACCTGATTTAAACAGCGTTATTAAATACATTCGGACTCCTGCTTACTCTGCAGCAGACACAGCTTCTCCTCATATGACACGGTTTTCAAATCACGTGATATGACTGTATATGACTATAGTCCCGCCCTTATGCGGTTCTCAACCTTGATTGGTCCTTTGGATGTCGGTTAACTACAATCAGCCAATCAAATGTACAACAGGATAAGTTGGGCAACATTTCAAATCACACCTTAAGCACTACATAGTAAGGAAAAAAAGACCTGCGATGCCTTTTCTAGTGCAGTCGTTTGCCGTACTATAAAGTACTTTAGCACGCGGTTTGAGACGAAGCCCATCAACAATACAAACCGTGTTTTGTGACTGCTAATACTTAAAGCGTTAAACTTTAATATAAAGTAATTCATTTGTTCTTTTACTAAGCGCTTAAACCTGGTCAGGGTCGCAGTAGACCCGGCCAGAGATGCCAACTATTGGGCACAAGTCATAATTACATGCTACATTCATCGAGTACACCTCAATTTAAAGCACTCAGTTCACCTTAGGCATCTTTTGAACTGTGCACGAATACATAAAAACTACTCAAGAACTGGGAGAACATACCAAATTCAACAGGTCCATTGTCCCAATCTGGGTATAAAACAATTCACAAAAGCAGCCCATGCTCGGAAAGAACATACAAAACTCAACACACATAGTAACCAGTGAGAACTGAACCTGAATTACTGGAGCAGTGTGGCACCTACACTGAATGCCAGCCTGAACACATAATCCTTTTATTATTATTTAATTAAAGGAATGATGTGGTGCAGCAGGTAGTGTTGGTGCTGCACAGCTTTAGGGTTCTGGGGACCTGGGTTTGATCCTCGAGTCATTCAGTACCAGTCTTTGAGTTTTGGCATGTTCTCACTGTGTTTATGTGAGTAAATAGATGAGTGAGTGGGTGAGGGTTGGTCAGGGTGTATTCTTAGTGTTTCTGGGGGCAGCTCCAGACCCACTGCAGCTCTGATCAGACGTAGCGGTTATTGAGATGAATAAATGTGGTAGCATGAGTGCTGCCCAGCTCTAGGGTCCCGGAAACCTTGGTTCAATCCTCACCTCTGAATACTGTTCATGAGAATTTCTGTAGGTCTCATTTTTGGCTTCGCACCCTGTTCAGGGTGTATTCTGGGCTATGGACCCCCAATTCTGTTTAGGTTGAATCTGATCTGAATGGATAGAAGATCGATTTGAAAATCAGGTGTACGATGGGAGAATAAATAAATAAACACACGAGTCGTTTCTTCCAAAAGAATTTAATGGCAGAAATATTTACACCGTATGACCAAATGAAATAAATAAACGTCTCATTTATAATAAACCCAAATAATTCAAATGACCCTTAAAGGTCTTGAAAAGCATATTTTAAACACAAATGAATCACTGGAAATCAAGATATCGGAATCCATCAGTGCAATAAAATGTAAACAAATGAACATTCAAGAATGCGAATACAAAAAGCGATGAAGCAACGAATCAGACATTCAATTTCAGTACCTTGCATGCCATCATAACAGGGTCTGGAAAACAACCCGAGCAACGAAATATTAAAGGAACAAAACCATGAGGAAGAGCAGAAAATAGTTCTGTTTCAATGAAGCATCATTGATATATTTATATATCTATATATATCTATATATATTTCTGTACAAATCGTGAATATTTGGTATTATATTCCTCCTTCGTGTTGATATAAGCCTATACAGTATAATCACTGAAAATATTCGGAGCTAAACAACTACCTGTTTTAATATATTCATCTCTGTGTTTGGTTATTTATCTTTATTTAATGTTTTTTTTTGTTTTTGTTTTGTTTTTTCGAATTCCGAGAACCAAGCACCTCCTCGCAGCCTCGACTCCACCGAATGGCGAATGAAACACGGAGCGGCGTCAGTTTAGGTGGCATCGGATTAAAAAATGAGTTAAAATATAAGGAATATGAATCTCGATGATCATTGCACGTTCTCCAAAACAAAACATCCAACCTGTACATGAACGTTTTACAGACGCGTCCCAACAGAGACGTTTCATCCGATTACAGTTCTTCAGTTCCAGTAATGGCAGGAGTTTACAGGCTAATGGGATAATCATAAACACTGATCAGCCATAACATTAAAACCACCTCCTCGTTTCTACACTCACTGTCCATTTTATCTTTACAATTACTGACTGTTGTCCATCTGTTTCTCTGCATGCTTTGTTAGCCCCCTTTCATGCTGTTCTTCAATGGTCAGGACCCCAACAAAGCAGTGACACTGACATGGTGGTGGTGTGCTAGTGTGTTTTGTGCTGGTATGAGTGGATCAGACACAGCAGCGCTGCTGGAGTTTTTAAACACCTCACTGTCACTGCTGGACTGAGAATAGTCCACCAACCAAAAACATCCAGCCAACAGCGCCCCGTGGGCAGCGTCCTGTGACCACTGATGAAGGTCTAGAAGATGACCGACTCAAACAGCAGCAATAGATGAGCGATCGTCTCTGACTTTACATCTACAAGGTGGACCGCCTAGGTAGGAGTGTCTAATAGAGTGGACAGTGAGTGGACACGGTGTTTAAAAACTCCAGCAGCGCTGCTGTGTCTGATCCACTCATACCAGCACAACACACACTAACACACCACCACCATGTCAGTGTCACTGCAGTGCTGAGAATGATCCACCACCTAAATAATACCTGCTCTGTGGTGGTCCTGACCATTGAAGAACAGCATGAAAGAAGGCTAACAAAGCATGCAGAGAAACAGATGGACTACAGTCAGTAATTGTAGAACTACAAAGTGCTTCTATATGGTAAGTGGAGCTGATAAAATGGACAGTGAGTGTAAAAACAATGTTAATGTTATGGCTGATCGTGTATTTCTGGCTAATTTGTGCAAATCTCAGCTAAAACGCAGCCTCGAATGTTTGTACAGGACCGTCAACACGGACCTAAAGAAAGAGAAGGGAACTATTTGTAGCAGCAGAGTTAGCATGGATTAGCTTCTCTCACAACTTACCTCCTGCAAACAAACCTACATTAATTATTCCTGCTAAATAAAGGCTAACGAGGAAACTACTTGCATAACTTTAGCATTCTAAAACTCTCTGTTCCAGGTCAGAACCTTTCTAAAACCTCCCAATTTAGTCATACCCAACTACCCGATTTGTTTTTCCGCCTCTAGTCCTGACCGAGGAGAGCCGTGACTAACACACGCCCCCTCAGACACGTGCAGTACCGATTACTTCTTTTCACCTGCACCAGACGGGTTCGTACGGAGATCCGTAGTCATGCACTGATCTCTATTATCCCCCGTCTGTGTGTGCAGCACCATCAATCAGCCAGCAGAGGTCGCAACTGCAGCACTTATGAGGAATCCCTACAGCCCTCCCTCCCTCCCTCAGACTAGCAGCTATGAGTTTGAAATGTCAGCACTAGTAGGCTAGTGTTTTACCGCATTTTTAAGTCGCCACACCCCAGCAATTAAGCAGGGGTAACAAGCAACAGGGGGGATTTGTAACCCAGGTAATGCAAACCGAAATCTAAACAGGACAGAAAGAATCAGAAGCAGAATGGAAGGTAACTGGTCCAGAATGAGGTCTGATCTGGTACTGCGCTAAAATGCCAGTTTTGCCCTGCGTCACCGCTCACTTACTGAAAGAACAGAACACTTTCACATTCCCACAATGCACTGCAAAAGTACTCTTCATAAAGCACACTCTAAACCTCCACGACAGTTTACAGGCCACTCTTACTTTTCTTTTTTTAATAAGCAAAAATGCATAAAAGTGAGAAAAATGTAGCACAAAAATATTAACGTTTAATATTAACAACAAGCGCGACTGCTAACTGCTAACTGCTAACCGTCCGTAAACTTCTGCTGTTTTTGCATTTTATACAGTCGAGTGCAAATTCAACTGTGTGTGTTTTACTTTTTTGCTGTATTGTGTGGAAACTAAAGCTCACCAATCCTACGATGAAAAAGGTCAAATAAATAAATAAATAAAAAGATAAATAGATAAATAAATAAATTGATAAATAAATAAATAAATAGATTAATAAATAAATAAATAGATTAATAAATAAATACATACATAAATAAATAAATAGTTAAATGAATAAATAAATAGTTAAATAAATAAATAAATAGATAAATAAATAAACAGATAAATAAATAGATAAATAAATAGATAAATAAATAAATAGATAAATAAATTAATTAATTAATAAATAAACAGATAAATACAAAATAAATAGATAGATGAATAAATAAATAAATACATACATAAATAAAAAAAATAAAAAAATAGATAAATAAATAAAACACAAGTATTATATGCTCATTATATCAGAAACATCTCGACCATCTGAATCTCTGATGTAAGGCGATGAGAGCTGATCAGATACGATAATCAGTAATAAATTATTGACAAAATCACATCAGTTATTAACTATATGACCAAAAGTATCTGGACACCTGACCATGAGCTTGTTGGACGTCCCATTTCTGAGCGACCTCTGTGATCTTTTTAGCTAGAACAACAGCCGCTCCTCTGAGAAGCTTCTCACAAGACTATGAAGTCTGTCTGTGGGAAATTGTGCCACTGATGTCGATGTTCCGGTTCATCCCAGACCTGTTAAGTGGGGTTAAGGTCAGGGCTCTGTGCAGGACACTGGAGCTTTTCATCATGTCTTTTTAGAGCTTTGCTTTGTTCTGGAACAGGGAAATGACCTTCCCTAAACTGTTGCTGCAAAGTTGGAAGCACGTAATTTATTTTATATCATCGATTTATTACACCTGGTAGAAACTGTTGTGGCTGAAACACATGAATTCAATAATTAAGGGGCATCCCAATACTTTTGTCCATATAGTGCATGGACATGATTGGCTAATTTCCGAGAGGGGACGGGGGTCCGAAACAGCCTTGCTATTGAGAGGTGCACTTGTCAGTGCGCTCTCAGTGCAGGTCCCAAGCCCGGATAGTAATAGGAGGGTCATATCAGGCTGTTATGAGGACCAGGCATAACATTATGAGCACTGACAGGTGAAGTGAATAACACTGATTATCTCTTCATCACGGCACCTGTTAGTGGGAGGGGTATATTAGGCAGCAAGTGAAAATTTTATCCTCAAAGTTGATGTTAGAAGCAGAAAAATGGGCGAGCATGAGGATTTGAGTGAGTTTGACAAGGACTGAATTGTGATGGCTAGACGACTGGGTCAGAGCATCTTTAAAACTGCAGCTCTTGTGGGGTGTGTTCCGGTCTGCAGTGGTCAGTATCTATCAAAAGTGGTCCAAGGAAGGAACAGTGGTAAACCGGCGACAGGGTCATGGGCGACCAAGGCTCACTGATGCACGTGGGGAGTGAAGGCTGGTCCGTGTGGTCCGATCCAACAGACGAGCTACTGTAGCTCAAACTGCTGAAGAAGTTCATGCTGGTTCTGATAGAAAGGTGTCAGAATACACAGAGCATCACAGTTTGTTGCGTACGGGGCAGCAAAAGGGGGACCAACACAATATTAGGAAGGTGGTCATAATGTTATGCCGGATAGGTGTATTACATCATAGCTAAACCTCCTTCTAACAAATGCCATCAAAACCAGAACTCCTTCCACTAAACTAGAGCATAGCCAAAACTCCCCCTATTTTATAAAAAAATAAAAAAATAAAAAAATAAAAAAAATATATATATATATAAAAATAAATAGATATATGAATAAATACATAAATAAATAAATAAATAAATAGATGAATAAATAAATAAACAAATAGATAAATAAATACATAGATAAATAGATAAATAAATAAATAAATAAATAAATAAACAAATAAATAGATACATAAATAAATAAATAAACAAACAAATATATATATATATATATATATATATATATATATATATATATATACTGTGTATATATATATATATATATTAGGGCTGTCAAACGATTAAAATTTTTAATCGCGATTAATCTCAGAATTTCATATAGTTAATCGCGATTAATCGCATTAAAAAAAATCTGTGTAAATGTTATAGAAAACAAGGATTTTTAAGTGAAATGTTACAATTAAAATGGTGAACACATTTTATGCTAAATGTACTGATGTTAAAAACTGCTGGGACAAGAGAAAACTGTAAGGGAGTTTTATTCACTCACATATTAGGCAGTAAATGTCAGATTGTAGGTTAGAATTTCTCCATCAGCAAACACTGTAGATCAGCGGTGCTTTAGGTGGGATAAGGCGTAGTTATTGTCACAGACTTTTCTGTGGTTGTATCGTGACAATGGTTTGATGGACGTTTCTACACGAAGTGAGTGTGTTTTGACCCTTTGGGGCTTCCATAGTTCATGAACTAACGTGCTTGACTCAGCTTTCCGGTATTCGGTACAGAAGAAGAAGTTAATTAAGTGTAATAAAGTGTTCTGCTCCCGACAATTTGTGAATATAGCGTGTATTTATTTCTTTATTAAGCAAGTACATCACTACGACGATCGGTTACATTATGTTAACAAACCGCAAATGAAAAACGGTGGCAAGTCCGACATTAAAATGTTTGTTCTACCAGTCAAGTGTCAACATGAACTAGAATCTGCGTTAACGGCACTATTTTTTAAAATCGCGTTAAATTGAGGTCGCGTTAATGCGTTATTATCGCGTTAACTTCGACAGCCCTAATATATATATATGGCCCCATATATATTTTTTTTTTTGATAAATAAATAGATAAATAAATAGATAAATAAATAATTAGATAAATAGACAAATAAATAAATAGATTAATAAATAAACATATATATATATATATATACAGTGTATCACAAAAGTGAGTACACCCCTCACATTTCTGCAGATATTTAAGTATATCTTTTCATGGGACAACACTATAGAAATAAAACTTGGATATAACTTAGAGTAACACACAGCCATTAATGTCTAAATAGCTGGCAACATAAGTGAGTACACCCCACAGTGAACATGTCCAAATTGTGCCCAAAGTGTCAATATTTTGTGTGACCACCATTATTATCCAGCACTGCCTTAACCCTCCTGGGCATGGAATTCACCAGAGCTGCACAGGTTGCTACTGGAATCCTCTTCCACTCCTCCATGATGACATCACGGAGCTGGTGGATGTTAGACACCTTGAACTCCTCCACCTTCCACTTGAGGATGCGCCACAGGTGCTCAATTGGGTTTAGTCCATCACCTTTACCTTCAGCTTCCTCAGCAAGGCAGTTGTCATCTTGGAGGTTGTGTTTGGGGTCGTTATCCTGTTGGAAAACTGCCATGAGGCCCAGTTTTTGAAGGGAGGGGATCATGCTCTGTTTCAGAATGTCACAGTACATGTTGGAATTCATGTTTCCCTCAATGAACTGCAGCTCCCCAGTGCCAGCAACACTCATGCAGCCCAAGACCATGATGCTACCACCACCATGCTTGACTGTAGGCAAGATACAGTTGTCTTGGTACTTCTCACCAGGGCGACGCCACACATGCTGGACACCATCTGAGCCAAACAAGTTTATCTTGGTCTCGTCAGACCACAGGGCATTCCAGTAATCCATGTTCTTGGACTGCTTGTCTTCAGCAAACTGTTTGCGGGCTTTCTTGTGCGTCAGCTTCCTTCTGGGATGACGACCATGCAGACCGAGTTGATGCAGTGTGCGGCGTATGGTCTGAGCACTGACAGGCTGACCTCCCACGTCTTCAACCTCTGCAGCAATGCTGGCAGCACTCATGTGTCTATTTTTTAAAGCCAACCTCTGGATATGACGCCGAACACGTGGACTCGACTTCTTTGGTCGACCCTGGCGAAGCCTGTTCCGAGTGGAACCTGTCCTGGAAAACCGCTGTATGACCTTGGCCACCATGCTGTAGCTCAGTTTCAGGGTGTTAGCAATCTTCTTATAGCCCAGGCCATCTTTGTGGAGAGCAACAATTCTATTTCTCACATCCTCAGAGAGTTCTTTGCCATGAGGTGCCATGTTGAATATCCAGTGGCCAGTATGAGAGAATTGTACCCAAAACACCAAATTTAACAGCCCTGCTCCCCATTTAAACCTGGGACCTTGACACATGACACCAGGGAGGGACAACGACACATTTGGGCACAATTTGGACATGTTCACTGTGGGGTGTACTCACTTATGTTGCCAGCTATTTAGACATTAATGGCTGTGTGTTGAGTTATTTTCAGAAGACAGTAAATCTACACTGCTATACAAGTTGTACACTGACTACTCTAAGTTATATCCAAGTTTCATGTCTATAGTGTTGTCCCATGAAAAGATATAATGAAATATTTGCAGAAATGTGAGGGGTGTACTCACTTTTGTGATACACTGTATATATATATATGGCCCCATATTTATATATTATTTTACTTATTTATCTATCAAAAAATTTATAAATAGATAGATAAATAAATAAATAAATAAACAGATAAATAAATAAATAGATAAATAAATAAATAGATAAATAAATAAATAGATAAATAAATAGACACATAAATAAGCAGATAAATAAATAAATAAATAAACAAATAGATAAATAAGTAGATAGATAAATAAATATGGGGCCAAATTTTAATGCCGTCAGCAAAAAAATGCTTTTGGTTGAGCGCGTAGCCACTGATGCAGCGCTGCTTTCACATCATCATCACATGAAAATCTTCTTCCCCTTAAAGCTTCTTTGAGCGTCCAAAAAGGTGTAAATCAGATGGAGCTAAATCCGGACTATAAGCTTCTCTCAGTCTCTCAGATACGACCGATTACTCTCTACTACACCCTCACCGCTTATAACCAAAATATAAAAGATCCCTCGTATATCATAACCTAAAGCCATCGTAATGTGGCCACGCCTAAATATGGAAGCAGCCTAAAGAAAAACAAAGACGTCCGTATATCTGATGGTTATTTCTAAACCTGACAGGTCAGTAGGATGAATGACAGGGTTGCAGTGGACAGCAATCGGAGGAATCGGAGGCTGAACTTCCTTCTTTGGCCGTAAGTTTTGAACGTTAGCAGCACCAGACGTGGCTGGTTTAATGAAACCATTTCTCAGCTGAACCACCAGCCACAGACAGCATGATTGCACGATGCTCTTTATAGCAACATTAAATCTTTCATATCCTCGATACACGATAACAGAACGTCGTTAGATCCAGCGCAACACCGAGGCCAGATGAAGCATCTGCAGCGACGATTCAATCCATAAATACTCTCAACCGCCTCGTGTTTCCACCGGGCCTGAAGGAAACCTCACGTCTCATTAGCGTCTCACCACCGAGGAGAAATGCAGATAACAGATTCGGGCCACGAAAGGTCACGGACGACTTAGGACAGGTACAGATTACCTTCCTGATAAATGCTTGTTCAATTTGTCACACCGACTGATCTTTTCTTTTCTTTTTTACTCTCGACCACACACACACACACACACACACACACACACACACACACACACACACACACATGCACATAAACGCTCGAGAGCTGAAATTATTGGAGACGGATGCCAATCCTGCCAGCGTAATGACAGACCTGTTCTCCTGAAACGTCAGTTCCACCTTAAATACATCGAGCTCCTGCTGATCATACTAATTATTAATGATAAATATACACCGATCAGGCATAACATTAAAACCACCTCCTTGTTTCTACACTCACTGTCCATTTTATCAGCTCCACTTACCATATAGAAGCACTTTGTAGTTCTACAATTACTGACTGTAGTCCATCTGTTTCTCTGCATGCTTTGTTAGCCCCCTTTCACCCTGTTCTTCAATGGTCAGGACCCCCACAGGACCACCACAGAGCAGGTATTATTTGGGTGGTGGATCATTCTCAGCACTGAATTGCACGATTGGTTTCGGGAAGAGAGACGCTAATATCGTTATGGAATTAAAAGAAATTCGACTGCCCTTTGACCTTTGGACCTATAAATCAGGCCGCCGCGCGTTTGAGGTATTTTAAACGTTGGCACTTTTAACAACCACCGAACCGTTTCAGTTGCCTAAAATAAAACACCAAGATAAAAATAACAGAAGACCCAGGGCTCTGCGGTGCTGCCAGCCTTGCCGTGTCTGAGGGAGGGAAGGACGGACGGGGTGTAACGTTTAGGGCATAACGAGCTGGCACAAGCGGCGTAAGAATACACTAAGAACACAGAGTAGTTCGGTCTTCGTATGTGCCAAGGCCCTCTGTAAGAGTCCGCCAGTGTGATGCAGCCCTCCTCAACCAGCAGAGGTCACCTTAGTGCCCAGGGAAATTAGATATGTCCAAATTGGGGCGATGCCAAAACGGGAAAAATAAAGAACCCTGCAGCACTAGAAGTACACTATATGGGCAAAAGTATGTGCCCCCCCAACACTAATGATTAACCTAAGCTGTTTCAGCAGCACCCACTACTGACCGGTGTAGAAATCTTTCCATAATATCACTGACATGCCCCCAGTTTTGAGCTGGACCCTCTTCTGTTCCAGCCACAGACACGGTGCGAGGAGTTTGGTGTAAAGAACATCCAGTGTCCTGCGGACAGCCCTGACCACAGGTTCTTTTGGGTTCCAACAGGTTTTTATAGGTTCCTACAGATTCCTTTAGGTTCCTACGGGGTTCTACAGGTTTCTAAAGGTTCCTTCAGGTTCCTACGGGGTTCTACAGGTTCCTACCGGTTTCTTCAGGTGTATACATGTTCCTACAGGTTTCTAAAGGTTTCTTCAGGTTCCTACAGGTTCCTGTGGGTTCCTACAGGTTCCTACAGGTTCCTGTGGGTTCCTACAGATTCCTATGGGTTCCTATGGGTTCCTACAGATTCCTTTTTTTGGCACTCGACACACTACTGCTGAGATTTGGGGATCCAGGGTTCGAATCTCAGTGGTGATATCCAAAGATAGGGGGTGGCTGAAACAGCCTAGACACTCTCAGCGCAAAACTCTTCTGAGATCTGATTAACGTTCCTACAGGTTACTTACAGATTCCTCTGGGTCCTAAAGGTTCCTATAGGTTCATACGGGTTCCTACAGCTTCCTATAAGTTCCTGTGGGTTCCTACAGGTTCCTACGGGTTCCTACAGACTCCTACAGATTCCTATGGGTTCCTACAGGTTTCTTTTTTTGGACTCGGCACACTACTGCTAAGATTTGGGAATCCAGGGTTCAAATCTTGGTGGTGATATCCAAATATAGAGGGTGGCCGAAACAGCCTAGACACTGGGAGGTGCTCTGTCAGTATCAGTGTGCTCTCAGTGCAGGTCCCAATAGAGAAATAGGAGAGATTTACTGAAAAAAATTTACATAACATATCGTGCTCGGTGTGACTACGGGTTCCTACAGGTGCCTACAAGTTCCTACAGGTTCCTATAAGTTCCTACAGGTTCCTATAAATTCCTACAGGTTCATACAGATTGCTATGGTTCCTTCAGGTTCTCACATGTTCCTCTGGGATCTTATGGGTTCCTACAGATTCCTACAGGTTCCTACAGTTTCTTCAGGTTCCTACGGGTTCCTACAGGCTCCTACAGGTTCTATGTTCTCAGTACGTTAGGTTCTCAGGCTTCTGGTTCCAAGTATCCCTTTTAGGTTCCTACAGACTCCTACAGACTCCTACAGGTTCCTACGGGTTCCTATGGGTTCCTATGGGTTCCTAAGTGTTCCTACAAGTTCATACAGGTTTCTAAAGGATCCTACGGGTTCCTACGGTTCCTTCAGGTTCCTGTGGATTCCTGCAGGTTCCTACATAACATATCGTGTTCGGTGTGACTAGTTTTCACAGGATGGTTTGATCTGGTACTCGGAAAAATCGATGTCAATAAACGGAACGAATGAGACCCTCCTGGCGCTGGTTCTGGACCCGGTGTCAGTAATAGCACTTATAATAATAATGTGGAACATCTGAAAAGCACCGAGGCTTTGAGCCACTTTCACACTGGGCCACGCCCCTCAGGAACAGTATAGCCGAATGTATTTACCGATACTTACGTAACGTACTATATAACACTAGTTTAGTGATACGTCGTGAGGCATGTAGCTTAGCAGCTAACGCCGACATGCCTGGAGTTTGGTTTTTTGTTTGCTATACTACAACTGCAATCCTCGGCTAGCGTTCTTGTTGCTCGTAGAAAATTATTTATATAGAATTATTTCTGATGATGATGTTGGGATGAGAGACGTCAGTGAGCTGTTCCGACCTGCTCAGACCTGTTATAACATCTGTCACGTCGTTGTAACAGTTCGAATGTGGCTATTAACGATTCACCATCCGTCTCAGGCTGTTCTAGCGCCCTCTGGTGTTCCCATACTCGCCGGGGTAGATGAGGATGAGCGCGGAGCTGTGATGAAGGTGCGCTGAGTCTCTCAGAGTCTCGTCTGGGCCTCGGGGATGTAGATCTCGATGCTGTCGGCCCGCTCGGTCGCCGAGTTCTGCCGGAACGAAGCCGCCCGCTTGGCGGCCATGAGGCGCCGCCGCGCTTCCTGTCGCTGCCTGTCGGGAAGGTCCAGGGACTTCTCCCGCGTCACGCCCTTCTTCAGCGTCTTCTTTGGTACGGCGGGTGGGAGCTGAAACGGACACAAACCACACATGATTAGATGATTAGATGATCAGATTAGAATCCAGAATTCTTCCTACAGGTTCCTACAGGTTCCTACAGGTTCCAAAAGTTTCCTACGGGTTTCTATAGGTTCCTACAGGTTCCTACAGGTTCTTACAGGTTCCTACAGGTTCCTACAGGTTCTTACAGGTTCCTACAGGTTCTTACAGGTTCCTAAAGGTTCCTAAAGGTTCCTAAAGTTTCCTACAGGTTTCTATAGGTTTCTATAGGTTCCTACGAGTTCCCTATGGCTTCCTACGTGTTCCTACATGTTTTTACAGGTTCCAACAGATTCCAACATTTTTTTGGTTCATATGGTTACCTACGGGTTCCTACAGGTTCCAACAGAATCCTATAAGTTTCTACATGTTCCTACAAGTTCGTACGAGTTCCTACGGGTTCCAACAGTTTCCTATGGGTTCCTACGGTTACCTACGGGTTCCTACAAGTTCCAACAGATTCCTATAAGTTTCTACATGTTCCTACGAGTTCCTACAGGTTCCTATGGGTTCCTACAGATTCCTACAGGTTGTTACGGGTACCAACAAGTTACTACAGGTTTCTACAGGATCGTACATGTTCCTACAGATTTATACGGTTCTTACAGGTTCCTACAAGTTCCTACGGGTTACTAAAAGTTCCAAGGGTTCGTACAGGTTCCTATAGCTTCCTACTCAGCATGTCTGCGAGTAGGAAAAATGCAGTGTCATTCAAAATGCAGCTGCTCACCTGGTTTTTAACCAGCCCAAACACTGCCACATCACCCCACTGCTGCCACATCTTAACCCACTGCTGCCTCATCATCACCCCACTGCTGCCTCATCATCACCCCACTGCTGCCTCATCATCACCCCACTGCTGCCACATCATCACCCCACTGCTGCCTCATCATCACCCCACTGCTGCCTCATCATCACCCCACTGCTGCCACATCATCATCCTACTGCTGCCTCATCATCACCCCACGGCTGCCTCATCATCACCCCACTGCTGCCTCATCATCACCCCACTGCTGCCTCATCATCACCCCACTGCTGCCACATCATCACCCCACTGCTGCCTCATCATCACCCCACTGCTGCCTCATCATCACCCCACTGCTGCCTCATCATCACCCCACTGCTGCCACATCATCATCCTACTGCTGCCTCATCATCACCCCACGGCTGCCTCATCATCACCCCACTGCTGCCACATCATCACCCCACTGCTGCCACATCATCACCCCACTGCTGCCTCATCATCACCCCACTGCTGCCACATCATCACCCCACTGCTGCCTCATCATCACCCCACTGCTGCCACATCATCACCCCACTGCTGCCACATCATCACCCCACTGCTGCCACATCATCACCCCACTGCTGCCTCATCATCACCCCACTGCTGCCACATCATCACCCCACGGCTGCCTCATCATCACCCCACTGCTGCCACATCATCACCCCACTGCTGCCTCATCATCACCCCACTGCTGCCTCATCATCACCCCACTGCTGCCTCATCATCACCCCACTGCTGCCACATCATCACCCCACTGCTGCCTCATCATCACCCCACTGCTGCCACATCACCTCACTGCTGCGTTCTCTTCACTGGCTTCCTGTAGCTGCTCGCATTCAGTTTAAAACACTGATGTTCGCCTACAATGCCAAAAATGGACCAGCCCCAAGCTACCTTCGCGGTCTAATCCAACCCCGCTCTGTACCACGCAACCTCCGAGCCACCAGTCTCGCTCGACTTGAGCCTCCACCCAGGACTAAAGGAAGACGAGCATCAAGGCTCTTCTCTGTTCTAGCACCCAAGTGGTGGAATGAACTTCCTCTGTCTGTCCGAACATCTGAGTCTCTTGTTGTCTTTAAAAAACGATTAAAAACCTTCATCACCTTTTTACTAAGCACTTAAGCTGACTTGTACTTATTTACTAACATTTTTTTTCCATTTCCAAAAAAAAAACCCCACTTTGGTTCTAACAGGTTTCAGCAGATTTGTGTTCTTCGACTGTTGTTTACTAAAACTTGAGAAATGAAATGTTTACTATGGAAGCACTTCTGTAAGTCGCTCTGAATAAGAGCGTCTGCTACATGCAGAAAATGTAAATGTAAATGTACAAGTTCCTACAGACTACTAGGGTTTCCTTTAGGTTCATACAGATTCCTACAGGTACCTACTGGTTTTTACAGGTCCCATTAGGTTACTAGGGGTTCCGATAGGTTTCTACAGGTTCCTATAGGTTGCTACAGGTTTCTATGGGTTCCTACAGTTACCTATGGGTTCCTACAGATTACTTTAGGTTCCTTCAGATTCCTTTGGGTTCCTACAGGTTCCTTTGGGTTCCTACAGGTTCCAAGGGTTCCTACAGATTTCTATAGGTTCCTAAGAGTTCCTACTGGTTCCTATGGGTTCCTACAGAATCCTTCAGGTTGCTACAGGTTCCTACGGGTTTCTACAGGTTTCTATGGGTTTTTACGGCTTCCTACAAATTTAAGAATTTAGGGACCCAAATTTTAGAACTCTGGGATCCATGGAGAGCCAGAAAAATCGCACATATAAACCTCTGACTCCAGGAACATTGGGCCCTTAAGAAATGGTTCCCTGTAACACAGGGGTCTAGGAACCCAACTCTACACCTCTTACCTTCTTCGCAGGACTCTCAATAATCCTCCAGTCGTTGCCCTTGATCTTCTGCAGCTCGTCGAACTTGGAGGTGACGTCATCGATGGACAGTTGCAGCAGGTCCCAGAATCCAGTGAGGTCCTGAGAGGTGGGCCGCGGCATGGCACTTGGGTCCTGCAGGGGTCAGTATTTAAGACATTTCAGCAGGAGAATATGGTTCTATCTTTTGGGTTTTGGTCCTAATAGAATATTGTTAAAAAACAGTGAAAAATAATAACCAGTTTGGATGGAAGTTGATGCGCTGATGTGTTCGTTTCCGGAGCAAATATAATAATATAATATTTTGCTGTTGATTTTCAGCAAATTGAATCAGAATTAAATGTGAGTCAACTTCAAAATGCCCCGTACTGTTCGTACATAATGCTGTACCCAGATCCTGAACACACGCACCAGATACCCGCCTCCAGTTCCCACCCATCCTCAGTCCTCAGAGTTTTAGTTCGGTTCCCACGTTTTTGTTGCTCTCAATTCTGTTGTCAAGCCATTCGCATATCTGATATTGTGTAGTGACCACAGCTCAAGATGAGATAAGATACAATGAAATAACAAGATAAAATAAGGTAAGATGAGATAATATAAAATAAGATGTTAAGATGAGATAAAATATGATAAGATGATAAGATGAGATGAGATAAAATGAAATAAGATGACATGAGATGAGACAACACAGATATCGTCTTTGTACAAGTACTATGAGATGAAATAAGATGAGATGAGATAAGATGAGATGAAATGTGATGAGATGATAAGATAAGATGAGACGAGATGAAATAAAATGAGATTAGATAAAATAAGATGAGATGAAATAATAAGATGAGATGAGATGAAATAAGATAATAAGATAAGATGAGATAAGATTAAATGAGATGAGACAAGATGAAATAGGATGAGAACAGATAAGATGAGATAAGATGGAATGAGATGAGAAGATAACATGAGATGAGATAAAATGAGATGAAATAAGATGAAATGAGATGAGATGAAATTAGATGATAAAATAAGATGAGATGAAATAAGATGAGATGAAATGATAAGATGATAAGATGAGATGAAATAAGATAGGATTCAGAGATAAAATAAGATGATGAGATAAGATAAGATTAGATGAAATGAAATCAAATGATGAGATGAGTTGAAATGAAATACGATGAGATGAGATGTGCGAAAATGAGATTAAATAAGATTAGATAAAATGAGATGAGATAAGATGAGAAGATGAAATTAAATAATATACTACGACAAGTAAAGATAAGATGAGATGAAATAAGATGAGATAAAATGAGATAAGATGAGATTAGATGAAATAAGAGATGAAATGAGATGATAAGATAACGAGATGAGATAAGACGAGATGAAATTAGATGATAAAATAAGATGAGATGAGATGATAAGATTAAACAAAATGAGATGAAATGAGATGAAATGAGATTATATGACATGAGATTATATTAGATGAAATAAAATGGATTTCTTTATTGTCAATGTACAAGTACATGAGGAGTTGTTAGGAGTCTGTAGATGCTTAATGAGGGTAAATTATATAAAAAAAGTAAAACAGTTAAACTACTACATCTAACAAAGTAATAACAATAAATAAATAAAAATAAAGTGTCCATAAGGATAATACAGTGGTACCAGGAGTGGTGTTGGAGTGATATTACACAGAACAGTTATTGAGCTTGATGCTGGTAGAATAAATAAATATATATTGCACTAAAAGGCGGCACGGTGGGTAGCACTGTCACCTCACAGCAAGAAGGTCCTGGGTTCGATTACCAGGTGGAGCGGACCTGGTCCTTTCTGTGTGGAGTTTGCATGTTCTCCCTGTATCTTTGTGAGTTTTCTCCCACACAGTGTGTTTGTTTGAATAAATCACAGTTCTTGTTTTCACAGTTGAGATGATGTTGTGCGTGTGATTACACCTAGCCCAAATTAGCCTGACTGCAAACCTTCTGACCACTGGCCACTTTCTCTGGCTTTGATTTTGGACTGTTCTTGCTGAACCTACACCATCTGGCCTGTACATTGGTTCACCAGAAAATGTCGTTAATTATCTTGAGATAAAAGCACCATAAAATTCATGAACGCCTGGTAGCGAAACCACGGAATGGATATAAGGAGGGTGTAGAGCATCATGTGTAACGTTTGGTTAAAAAAAAGAAAAAAAAGAAAAAGTGCGGTTGTGATGCGGCGAGAGCGACGGTAATTGGAGCCTGGAGGAAAACGGATCAAACCACAAAGGAAGAGCTGTGCTGCACCTAATGTGGTTATCTGTGTATTAGATTTGTGCGAGTGTGTGTGTGTGTGTGTGTGAAGCAGGTACTCAACACACACACACACATTTCTGATCCGTTTATCCTCATACACACCCAGTTCCAGAAATTCTGAGACGTGGGTCTGTCTGAAAACCTCATGATCTCTCTACATAGATAGAACCGCATTTTACGTCACCCTACACCCCCGAGAAGAGGGCGTGTCTAAATTCTTAGATTCATTAAAATGCTCCTAATGAGGCGCCTTAATTCTGAGTGATGATCTGACTGAATAATCTGCCTTATGAGCTCCATGTCGCATTAGAACCCTCTCTACCGAGGCAGCTGATCATGTAGGCAGTAGGGGAGCAGGGCGGGGCACCAGGTGTTCAGACAGACCCACAGTTACACACACAGGAGACATCAGACCTACCAGATTTTGCTGGCACAGCCAATAAAACTGCTGGAATTTCTGGGACATGAGAAGCTGAGCGCTGCCCACTGCACTCCGAATTTTACCTAGGACTGCACACACACACACACACACACACACACTCTTGTTAGCAAGACAAAAGGGATCCACCCAATATCACCTGGGTCCGTTTACCTTTGCTCATTCGTTTTTCACTTCAAATCCCAAAGTTAAAAAACAAGAAAACGGGGCGTTATTCGTTTCTCGTTTTAAAATAAAAAATCAAATAACAAACAAGCAGAAAATGAAAAACGAATCATATTTTAATTTTCTGAAATCAGCATTTTCTATCAGTTCAACCGTGAATAAACACACAAGCGTGTGCACATGCTAACATGCGTGTATATTTCACATATAGAGAGTGTAAATCAAGCACAAGTGTTGAAACCGTAATAATAACGTAACGACGCGTCTCCTGTTCTTCTGACTTTTGTGTTTGTATATTTGACGTGTATATATACAGTAGATATTTGATCTGCAGAAAACAAACATTATGGGGAAGTGATTTCTGTACTGGACGTTGTTCACCGCCGTGATCAAGTTAGTTTATACTGGATGATCGTCTGATGTCCGAGACTCATTTATTTATTTATTTATCTTGTATTATAGTATTTCTTGTTCTCGGTCCAATAAACATCCAAAAATTAATAAAATTGCACAAACGAACTGCAGTAAACGAG
Organism: Trichomycterus rosablanca; assembly: GCF_030014385.1. NCBI lineage: Eukaryota > Metazoa > Chordata > Actinopteri > Siluriformes > Trichomycteridae > Trichomycterus > Trichomycterus rosablanca. Next base: position 36,694,391 of record NC_086000.1, on the reverse strand, counting down.
GAGCAACAACAATCAAATATATTTCAAAAAGTTATTTGGTTCATTTTTAGTTAAAGCTGTTTTTTAAAAGTGCATGAAGCAGAACGCTGATGAAACTGCATTAAATGTTGTAATAGTGACACAGTGACGTGTACGATTAGTTCTGCCTGTATTACAGAATTAAGTTTATACAGTAAAGAAATATGAATGTAAATATTGTGACGACGGTGAGACGTTAGTAAACAGAATTCTTAGAAAAGCCGTTTTATTTAGGAAAAATAGTTCCTGTGTGAATTACAAGGGCAGGAAAAAGTACCGCAGACACAAAAGTCAGGACAGGGGACGCGGCGTAACGTTATTATTACTGTTCGCTCCGTCTTCTCAACACTTGTGCCTGATTTACACTCTCTATATGTGTTTACTTCCGGTTGAACTGATAAAAAAAATTTTGATTTCGGAAAATTAAAATACGATTCGTTTTCTTGTTTTTCAACTTTGGGATTTGAAGTGAAAAACGAATGACCAAAGGTACACAGACCCACCTAAAATATCTCCTGTCCATTAATTATTATTAATAATAATCACATTTTTATTGTTTTTAATTGTTTACAATCGAGTCATATCCAATTCCCCTGGTTGTGTCTCTCCTTCAATGCTGCAGATTCAAACCCTGACAGAGAAGGTCGCCAACTGCTTCTCCGGGGATCAGTATCACACACTGCTCTCCGTTATTCACCATCTCTGCAGTGCCTCGACCGGCCAGCAGAGGTCGTAACTGCTGCAGTGATGAGGAACTTCTTTATCCCCGCCCACCCATCAGACGTCAGCCAATCAAATCTGCGTGTAGCCGTCCGGCCTTTATAATTATTATTATTTTTATCATAGTCATTTTCTCCTGCAGCCTGCACCGCCCCACGCTGGCCGAGGAGAGCTGCAGACTAGCACCCGCCGGTTCTTCAAAGCCGAGCGACCCGGACTCACTTTCCTCCGACAGGTCGTTCTCCTCGGCCTCTCCCTCCATCTCTTTACACCATCCCTCCATCCTCTTGGTCTCGGAGTGCAGCAGCTGCATGAACCACGCCCCGTCCCTCCTGACGGAGGGCGAAGCCCGACCCGAGTCCGACGCCTGAGGTGGGGTCACCGTGACGGCCACCGTGGGCACGGCGGGCGCGGAGGGTTCACGCCAGGGCTCGGGCGTGCGCTGCGGGCTGGAGGGCTCGTTGGCCGAGCGGTAGTCGTCGCGGTAACTGAACAGACCCTGCGTCCGGACGGTGCGCACGGCGCCGTACTGCGTGGGCGTGCTCGGCTCGCTGTGCCGCTGGAGGCCGCCGCCGCCGAACTGCAGGCCCTTGTCCTCCATGGCCGGGAAGCCCTCCAGCTCCAGGTCGGCCTGCACCGCCGCCGTCACGCTGTTGGAGCGCTTGAACCGGCCCATGCTGAGAGAGAGAGAGAGAGATTTGAACCCAAATCCTTAGGGTTGTAGTTAGTAAGCTACCCCTACTCTATATGGACAAAAGTATTTGGACGCCCCTCATAATTATTAAGTGTGGAAAAAACAGCGAGGTTTAAACCCAGGTCCCCGGGAACTTGGTGCCGTGTGGCATCCACACTGTGCGCTATGCCAACAAATACACTCTCTGGCCACCTGACCATGAACCCTGACCATGTGATCCTTTCAGTTAGAACAGTGTCTCTTCAGAGAAGGCTTCTCACAAGACTTAGAAGTATGTCTGTGGGAATTTGTGCCCATTCAGTGACAGCAAAAAGTGACAGCATTTGTACGGCCGGGGTCTGATGTCGGCGTTCCGGTTCATCCCAGAGCTGTTGAGTGGTGCTGAGGTCATGACTCGCTTTGTGCACAGTCATGCTGGAACAGGACAGGACCTTCCCTAAACTGTTGCTGCAAAGTAGAAAGCATATCTTTTGCTTTATATAACTGATTGATTACATTTGTCAGCAATAGTTGTGGCTGAAACACAGGAAGTCAATAGTTAGAAGGGGCGTCCCAATACTTTTGTCCATGTAGTGCAGGTCAATCTAAAGTAACAAAAGCTGCTTTTTCACTCACACATTTACAGCATAGACTGATCATTCTAACAGCCTCATGGAAAATAAAATAATAATAAATAAATAAATAAATGAATAAAAATAATAAATAAAAATATAAATAAATAAATGAATAAAAATAATTAATAAATAGATGAATACAAAATAAATACATTAATAAATAAATCATTATTATATATTATTAATAATTGAATTAATTTAATAAATAACAAATAAATACATTAATTAAATCATTAAATGAATAAAAATAATAAATAAATTAATAATACAAAAATAAATCCATAAATCAACTGATACAAAAAAAACAATAAATGAATTCAAAATAAATGAATTAATAAACACATAATTATTATATATTATTAGTAATTATTAATTAATTAAATTAATAATAAATAAATGAATTAATTAAATGAATAAAAAATAATAAATTAATTAATTAATACAAAATGAATAAATAAATTAATTACAAAAATAAATAACTAAATCAATAAATGGATACAAAATGAATAAATAAATCAATACATTAATGCAAAATAGATTAATAAATAAATAAAAAAAACATAAATAAATCAATACAAAATAAATAAATAAATAATTATTATATATTATTAACAATTATTCATTAAATTAACTAAATGAATAATAAATAAATACATTTATTAATTCATTAAATGAATAAAAATAATAAATTAATAAATGTATACAAAAATAAATAAAATAATTAATTAATTAATACAAAATAAATTAATAACTAAATAAATAAATGATTTAATTAGTAAACGAATAAACAAATAATTATTACACAATATTAATAATTAATAATTATTATATTAACAGCACAGACTGATCATTCTAAAAGTCTAATGAGAAGTTAAATAAATAAATAAACAAATTATTAAATTAGTAAATGAATAAATAAGTGAATAAACAATTAATTAATTAATTAATTCCAGATTAAATAGAGATTTAAAGAAACAGTCGGTAGGAAAATCAGCATCAGCAGCTCCATGTTTCAGCTGAATTCTCATAAATCTTTTTTTGATGCAAAGATGTGACGGATCCATCACTCACCGTTTATCGTCCTCCACCTGGATCCCTACAGAATGGTACTCTCTCGATCCTTTACTCTCCGACTCCGAATCCGTCGCCGCCTCCACCTGGGTGAGGAGAAACACACGGCGGGCGTTGTTAGAACCGAGAACAAGCTTATGGTCAGGCGTCCAAATTCTTTTGGCCATATAGTGTACCTTGCTATGTGTGAGGTCCGGATCAAACCCTGGTCCCCAGGTCCCTGGTGCTGTGAGGCACCCACACTACCAACTTTACCATTGTTACATATACCCTATATAGTCAAAAGTATGTGGACACCACTCCTAACGATTTAATGTAGTTGTTTTTGACACATTTGTTGCTAACAGGTGTATAAAAATGATATAAGGTAAATGATAGGCTTTAAATATTGTGCCAACAGTTTGGGGAAGTCCCCTTTTTTCTTTCAGCATGATTAAGCGAGCTCTATAAAGACGTGGATTGACTGGTTGTGTACCAAGGAGCTCCAGTTGCTCTACACAGAGCCCTGGTGAGCATGAGCGCCTGACCCTTCTGACTCTGTTGCCAGAATGGGCACAAATCCCCACAGACATACTCCAAAGTCTTGTAGATAGATAGATAGAAGGATTCCCAGAAGAAAGGCGGAGCAATGTAATATAAATGCACGTGGCTTTGGAGCAGGACGTCCGACCTGCTCAGGTGTCCGAATACTTTTGGGCGTGTGGTATATGTAGTGGCGGACGATGCAGACACTCGCAGCGGCGGGTTCAGAGCTGCAGAAAGCACAGTCTGATTTACTGCGATAAGAGAGACGGCGGCAGAGCTGAATCTTAAATCTTTCAGAAGTTCCTGAGTGGAACGGGTGCAGAGGAACATCAGCGTGCATACAGAACACCCCCGGAACACCCCCGGAACGCCCCCCTCAATTCGGGAGTAAATTCACCCCATCATGAGCGACCAGACTGTAATGTTCTCTCAGGCTACGCTCGGGGAACACTACTATTAAAAACATATCAAATTTCCTCCATTTCTCTCCTGATCTACTCCTGTCCATTCCTGACTGCAGCGCCTCCACCTCATGTTCCCCCTGGTCTGACCGAGGAGAGCTGCCGACCAGATCACACCCCCATCAATTACCTAGCAATCTTTAAGCCTCTTAGATCAATTATGCTTATAGAGTCATGATATGTCATCCGACCAGCAGAGGGCGCCCCTGCAGTGACAATAAAAAACTTAATTACGCACCAAAGAACTTAATCAGGCACCAAATACCCTCAACTGGCACTAAAGAACCTCATCAAAACTTCATCACGCACTAAAGAATCTCATTAGAACCTCATCACGCATTAAAGAACCTTATTAGAAACTAAAAAACCTCGTCAGGCACTAAAGAACCTCATCAGACACTAAAGAACCTCATCACACATTAAAGAACTTTATCAAGCACTAAAGAACTTTATCAAGCACTGAATAACCTCATCAGATAATAAAGAACCTCATCAGACACTAAAGAACCTCATCAGACACTAAAGAACCTCATCAGACACTAAAGAACTTTATCAAGCACCAAAAAACCTCGTCAGGCACTAAATAACCTCATCAAGCACTAAATAACTTCATCAAGTACTAAATAATTTTATCAGACACTAAAGAACCTCATCAAACACTAAAGAACCTCATCAGACACTAAAGAACCTCGTCAGACACTAAAGAACCTCATCAAAACCTCAACTGGCACTAAAGAATTTCATTAGAACCTCGTCAGGCACTAAAGAACCTCATCAAGCACTAAAGTACCTCATCAAACACTGAAAAACCTTATTAGACACTAAATAACCCCATCAAACACTAAAGAACCTCATCAGACACTAAAGAACCTCATCAGACACCAAAGGACCTCATCAGACATTCAATAACCTCATTAGATACTAAAGAACCTAATCAGATACTAAAAAACCTCATCAGACACTAAAGAACCTCATCAGATACTAAAGAACCTCATCAGATACTAAAAAACCTCATCAGACACTAAAGAACCTCATCAGATACTAAAGAACCTCATCAGATACTAAAAAACCTCATCAGACACTAAAGAACCTCATCAGATACTAAAGAACCTCATCAGACACTAAATAACTTTTTACTTTAAATAACTGATTTATTACACCTGTTAGCAATTACTGATGCTGAAACAAATAAAGTGAATAATTAGAAGGGGCGTCCCGATACTTTTGTCCCTGTCGCGTATTTGCAGCAGAAAAGAATTAATGGAGACTGAAGAGCAAATCGACTGATCGATCAATAACGGAGCTGATTAGCCTCGCTAAAGCTGGAACCGCGAGAAGTAGACAGTAACACACCTACACCTACACATACACCTACATTCTACAAAGATAAGTCAAGATTCTGTGGACAAAAAAAAGGAAAATCTATTTATAATGAAGATAATTAAGAGCTTTAACAGGTAGCAGGTTCTAGAAAGATCCCGAGAGGTCCTTTATTCCCGGACCTTGTATTCCAGGGCTTCAGATTTCAGGGCTTCAGATTTTCAAGGACACACAGTTTGATCGTCCTGTGTTCACACTGTCTTACAATCCCAGAACTCCACATTCCCAAAGTCCCAAGAACATAAAACACACCAAACGCATAACTGAGAGCGATTTGGGGGGGACGCGCCTCTCTCAAGAGAGAGCGAGGCGAATCCCCACACCTGTATTAGGACATCGTATAACCATGGGCATTATTATGTTGGCACCATCATCTTTTTTTAAAGCAGTGACAGCCTTTACTCTTTTAGGCAGGATTTCCACAAGATTTAGACGTGTGCCTGTGGGAATTTATGCCTCTTCAAACATGAAGGCTTTGCTCACAGTCAACATTTTAAAGTGGAAACTTCTGAATCAACAACAGCTCAGCCAGCCTGGCCTACAGAACGAGCTCTAGAGGTGTTCATCAGGAGCTCTGTGGACTGGGTTTAAAAGTACAAGTACAAACCGCCACACACAAACCTCATCACTAAAGAACCTCATCAGGCACTAAAGAACCTCGTCAGATACTAAAGAACTTCATCAAATACTAAAGAACCTTGTCAGACATTAAATAACCTCATCAGGCTCTAAAGAAACTCATCAGACACTAAAGAACCTCATCAGACATTAAATAACCTCATCAGGCACTAAAGAAACTCATCAGACACTAAAGAACCTCATTGGAGACTAAAGAACCTTGTCAGATACAAAAGAACCTCGTCAGATACTAAAGAACCTCATCAGACATTAAATAACCTCATCAGGCAGTAAAGAACCTCATCAGATACTAAAGAACCTCATCAGACACTAAAGAACCTTGTCAGGTACCAAGGAACCTTACCAGAGACTAAAGAACCTCATCAGACACTAAAGAACCTCATCAGACATTAAATAACCTCATCAGGCACTAAAGAACCTCATTAGAGACTAAAGAACCTTGTCAGATACTAAAGAACCTCATTAGAGACTAAAGAACCTTGTCAGATACAAAAGAACCTCGTCAGATACTAAAGAACCTTGTCAGGTACCAAGGAACCTAACTAGGGACTAAAGAACCTCATCAGACACTAAAGAACCTCATTAGGCACTAAAGAACCTCATCAGATACTAAAGAACTTCATCAAATACTAAAGAACCTTGTCAGACATTAAATAACCTCATCAGGCACTAAAGAAACTCATCAGACACCAAAGAACCTCATTGGAGACTAAAGAACCTTGTCAGATACAAAAGAACCTCGTCAGATACTAAAGAACCTCATCAGACATTAAATAACCTCATCAGGCAGTAAAGAACCTCATCAGATACTAAAGAACCTCATCAGGCACTGAACCTCGTCAGATACTAAAGAACCTCATCAGACACTAAAGAACCTTGTCAGGTACCAAGGAACCTTACCAGAGACTAAAGAACCTCATCAGACACTAAAGAACTTAATCAGACATTAAATAACCTCATCAGGCACTAAAGAACCTCATTAGAGACTAAAGAACCTTGTCAGATACTAAAGAACCTCATTAGAGACTAAAGAACCTTGTCAGATACAAAAGAACCTCGTCAGGTACTAAAGAACCTTGTCAGGTACCAAGGAACCTTACCAGGGACTAAAGAACTTTAGCAAATATTAAATAATCTTATCAGACACTAAAGATCCTTATTCGGCACTAAAGAACCTCATCATTTACATTTTCAGCATTTAGCAGACGCTTTTTATTCACAGCGACTTACAGTCTAAGCAATTCAGGGTTAAGGGCCTTGCTCAAGGGCCCAACAGTTGCAACCTGACAGTGGTGGGGTTTGAACCAGTGACCTTCTGCTTACTAATCCAGTACCTTAACCGCTAGGCTACAACTGCCCTCATCAGGCACTAAAGAACCTCATCAGATATTAAATAACCTCATCAGACACTAAAGAACCTCATTAGAACCTCATCAGACACTAAAGAACCTCATTAGAACCTTACCAGACACTACAGAACATCATCAGACACCGAACGTTAGCTGGAGTGGTATAGAGCACAGCACTGGTTGGTTGTTGAGCATTCTTTGGAGCGTCACATTATGCTTTAACATCTGGAAGTCCAAGTGTTTGGATGCAAACTGTAAATTTGTAGAATTTAGCAATATAGCAGCACAGGAGTTAGCATGATTAGCATACTGTATACGTTTTTATATTAGCATTTTGCTAAGCTACACATTACGGCTGAGACCTAGCGGTTGAAAAGCGAAACACAGCAGGAGGCTCTAATAATAAAACACACACACACACACACACACACACACACACACACAGGTTTGTTGAGTGTGTGTGTGTGTGTGAGTTAGCAGCAGGCTAACACAAGTGCAGCACTCACACACCACACACAGCACGTAGCAACACCGCTAATTACCATCATGATCAGTCAGATACAGTGAGTAACCTGCTCCTCTCCCAGCGCTGATTTATCTCCTCTCTGAGTAAAACCACAATCCAGCCATGATTCACCACAGGCTTTACTCATCCAACACCACACGATGCATACACCGATCAGGCATAACATTATGACCACCTTCCTAATATTGTGTTGGTCCCCCTTTTGCTGACCCGTCAAGGCATGCATTCTGACACCTTTCTATCAGAACCAGCATGAACTTCTTCAGCAGTTTGAACTACAGGAGCTCGTCTGTTGGATCGGACCACACGGGCCAGCCTTCGCTCCCCACGTGCATCAATGAGCCTTGGCCGCCCATGACCCTGTCGTCGGTTTACCACTGATCCTGATAGATACTGACCCCTGCAGACCGGGAACACCCCACAAGAGCTGCAGTTTTGGAGATGCTCTGACCCAGTCGTCTAGCCATCACAAGATCCCCGCTCTGATTGAGGAGAACGAAGCTAACCAACGCCCCCTCCGACACGTGGGCAGCATGTCGTATGCATTTTATCACCTGCACTTTGACGAGTGCAGTGCAGCTTAGCGTTGTGTACGGAGAGACACACCCTGAGAGCACTCTTTCCTCATCTCTGTGCAGGCGCCATCAATCAGCCAGCAGAGGTCGTAACTGCACCAGTCATGAGAGACAGACCCCGTCCGACTTAGTCCCGCCCATCTGAACAACAGGCCAATCGTTGTTCATGTGGCCGCTCAGCCTCAGCCGGCAGGCAGAGCTGAGACTCGATACGATGTATTCGAGATCCCAGCTCTGGTTCCAGTGTGTGTTTTTACCGCTGCGCCACCTGAGCAGCCGTTGGTACGGCAATTTTATGAGTCGCTTTTACCGCGTCGTATCAAACAGTTTGTCTCATTGGAGGAGCTTTGAAAAAGTCAGCGGCAAACTGAGCGGCAAACAGGTGAGCAAAAATCATCACACTTCATAGGAAACAACGGCACAGCAGCACAAAAGTGGTTTTGCCGCTTCTTATGTGAATGCGCCCTGACTGTGGACAAAACTGGATTTTCCCGGAGGAAAGCCACACGGACACGGGGAGAACATGCAAGCTTTACACAGAAAGGACCTGGACGGATCCACCTGGGAATCGAACCCAGGACCTTCTCGCTGAGAGGCGTCAGTGCCGCCCCTGTTATGTTGTTTTCTTGTTTTTTTTCTCTCTCTCGAGCAGCAGCAGGTTTTCAGAGTGGGAGTCGGAGGAAAGTTGCTGGAGTCATGGTGATGAGATGGTGGATGAGACACACACACACACACACACACACACACACATTCACACACACCATGCTATTATTGTACGTCTGTTTGCCTCCAGCACTGCGCTGACATTTCAGATGGCACTGAAAAACGACGCTGCTCGTGCCAGACCCGCCTGGGCCGAAGAGAGATGGAGGAAGAGCAGAAGGACGACAGGCGGAGAGGAGCGAGGGGCCGAGGGGACGAGGGAGGGAGGGACCGAGGTGCACCGAGCGCCGAATCAAACCAAAACTGATGAGCCAGAGAGCACATACAGCTCCACAGTACAAAACGTGGTTTGGACGGAGCTGTCGGAGAGCGGGCGGCGGGGCTGATGGAGCTCGGAGTGAGAATGTGGAGGTGAGGAGGGAGAGAAGGAGACGAGGAGAGAGACTGAGTCGAATTTTAATGAATAGATTGCACTACGATGACTCACTACCAGCTATTTTTAGCACAGTGGTGCATTCGGAGTGTGTCTGTGTATGTGTGTGTGTGTGTGGGAAGGGGGGGTACTTTTATCCGTGTGTGTGTGTGTGTGTGTGTGTGTGTGTGTTTGCGACTGAACATCTGTGGCCAACAATCTGCAATAGTTTGACAAAGTGTCTCAACTGAGAGATTATTTGTACAAAGCTGTTGGGACGGTAGTAAAAAATGCAAATAAAGCAGTCAAATCTCAGCTGTGCTACCGGTCGGTTGGGCGCCCCCTAGCAGCAGACAAAACCAGCCGCTTATTGGCTGGGTAGGAAAAGACGGGACCAAAAAGTGGGCGGGGTCTTCGATGCAGTGTAAGGACCCTGGTTAGTAGACCGAGGCCCCTGCACAGAAGTGGAGGAACGTGGAGATCAGTGCGTGACTCTCCGTGTGCAAGACCGACCTCACTATTGGCTATGATTAACTGGGAGAAAACAAGCGTGATGCATAAATAAAATAGCAAAAAAACAAACAAACAAAAAAAACAATAATAATAATAATCATAATAATGAAAATAATAATAATAATGAAAATAATTATAGTCATAATAATAATAATAATAATGATAATAATGATAATAATAATGATAATAATAATGATAATAATGATAATAAACTAATAATAATAATTAGAATGATAAGAATAATAATAATTATAATAATAATAACAATAATAATAATTAGAATGATAATAATAATAGTGATAATAATAATAATAGTAATAATAATGATAATAATAATAATAAAAATAATAATGAAAATAATAATAAAAATAATAATGATAATAATAATTAAAACAATAATAATAATAATAGCAATAATGATAATAATAATGAAAATAATAATAATAATAGTAATAATAATAATAATAATAATAATAATGATAATAATAATAATAATAACAGTGACAGTAACAGTGACAACTTGGCAGTGGTGGGGTTTAAACCAACAACCCTTAAATTACTAGTCCAGCTGAGCTACCACCGCCTTTGTTTGGTAGGTGGGGTCAGTGCAGGGTCACTCCTAAAGCCGAGAGATTTAAGAGCCTTGCTCAAGGGTCCAACAGAGCAGAGATTTAATCCCTCGACCTGATTTCATGAGTAAACTGGATGTTCTTCATCATGTAACCAAACCTGAACTCCCTGGTACTTTACTGCTCATGAAGAGGGCGAGGTTTCGGACGTTACGGGTCTCACCTGTATCCCTATAGAGGAGCGGGGTGTCTTCAGGTACTCCTCAGCTTTGGACACCAGTACGGCTTTATCACAGGTCAGCACCGAACTGTGGGAGTCCGTGGACGGGTGTCTTTTTCCCGCCATGGCTATGGCCGCGGCTTCCATGGCGATGGTGACGGCTTTGGCGCTGTCCAGGCTGTCCGTGGAGTTGTAGAGGGCGCGGCCCAAACCCAGACCCATGCCCTCTGTACCCCATAAACCTAATAAAAGAGAGAAGGTGGTGACAACCTGGAATATTACGCAATCCTCGTCATGTGAGGTACTCCATGTGGACAAAAGTATTGGGACACCCCTTCTGGGTGTAATAAACCAGACCATCAGTGATAGGTGATGTGTGATGGTCAGGTGGTGTGTGATGGTCAGGTGGTGTATGATGATCAGGTGTGCGATGGTCAGGTGATGTGTAACAGTCAGGTGGTATGTGATGGTCAGATGTTGTGTAACGGTCAGGTTGTGCGATGGTCAGGTGGTCAGGAATAATCAGATGGTCAGGTGGTATGTAATAGTTAGGTGGTCAGTTGGTGTGTAATGTTCAGATGGTCAGGTGGTGTGTGATGTTCAGGTTGTGATGGTCAGGTGTGTGATGGTCTGGTTATGTGTAATAGTCAGATGATCAGATGGTGTGTGTTATGGTCAGATGGTGTGAAATGGTAAGGTGGTGTGTGATGGTTAGGTGGTGTGTGATGGTCAGGTGGTGTGTAATGTTCCGGTGGTGTGTGATGGTCAGGTGGTGTGTAATGTTCAGGAGGTGTGTGAAGGTCAGGTGGTGTGTAATGGTCAGGTGGTGTGTAATGGTCAGGTGATGTGTAATGGTTAGATGGTCAGGTGGTGTGTGATGTTCAGGTTGTGATGGTCAGGTGTTTGATGGTCTGGTGTAATAGTCAGATGATCAAATGGTGTGTAATTGTCAGGTGGTGTGTAATGGTCAGATGATCAGATGGTGTGTAATGGTCAGGTGGTGTGTAATGGTCATATGATCAGATGGTGTGTAATGGTCAGCAGATGTGTGATGGTCAGATGGTGTGTGATGTTCAGGTTGTGATAGTCAGGTTATGTGTAATGGTCAGGTGGTGTGTGATGATCAGATGTGTCATAGTCATATGGTGTGTGATGGTCAGGTGGTGTGTAATGGTCAGATGGTCAGGTGGTGTGTTGTTCAGGTGGTATGTGATGGTCAGGTGATGTGTAACAGTCAGGTGGTATGTGATGGTCAGATGGTGTGTAATGGTCAGGTTGTGCGATGGTCAGGTGGTCAGGTGATGGGTAATGGTCAGGTGATGTGTAATGGTCAGATGGTCAGGTGGTGTGTAATGGTCTGATGGTCAGATGGTCGGGTGGTGTGTAATGGTCTGATGATCAGATGGTGTGTAATGGTCAGATGGTTAGGTGGTGTGTAATGGTCAGATGGTGAGATGGTGTGTAATGGTCAGATGGTCAGGTGGTGTGTGATGGTCAGATGGTCAGGTGGTGTGTAATAGTCAGTTGGTGTGTAACAGTCATGCTGGGTGTACCTGCTCTGGCCAGGCGTCCCTCGTGGTAGGCATCTTGCGTGGACTCGGTGCTGCTCTGTGCCGTGATGGAAATGAGGGGTTTGGAGGTGCTGCGGGGGGGCACTGGAGGGGGCGTCCGCTTGTAAGTGGGGGTGCTGGGCGTGTAAGTGACCGCTGCAAGTAAAGAGACAACAAAAAAATGTGCGTTAGAGTTACACCCAAAATTAGCTACCTGACCTGAACTCTGATTAATTTTGGGATCCTGGGATTTTTGCGGTGAGAGTGGACCGTCCATCAAACGAGGCACATTTTGGGTTTTTTGGGGTGCTGGTGGACCCCAGAGTATCTAATAAAAACACACTGGAGCTTTGTCCAGTTAGCACTAAGGAAAATGAGCTTTTCCTCCACGTCCACACGTCACTCTGCTCTGAAGGAGCTTCTAAAACCGCCGTGGATTCTCTCCGAGTCTAAAACGTCTCTCCTCTGATAAAGCGCGGACGTACGAGCGCGTGAGAAAGTCTCCCGACGCTTATCATCGCCCGTCCCGCTCGGAGCGAGAGCGAGGGATTAGCCTAAAAAAAACGCCTTTCGGGCATAAATGAAAGTGGCCCTCTAATCCACCCCTGACGGACCTCGAAATGGCTTTCTGGGAACATCGTGTTCTTTTTCTATTTTAAACCCATTCTGTGCTCAAAAAAATATAAAATATTCAGTGAGGGAAAATTCCACGTCCTTCGTTTCCTTCAGTGCTGTTTCTGTCCGCCTGGCAGAGACGTGTACAGTTATTTTTTTACTCTGGTAAAGGGTAAGTTACAATAAAAAGAAGGTTTTGAGTTGTAAAAATGTTTTAATGTATATTTCAGCACAATGTTTCATTTAAATTCTGGTTAGCGCTTTATCTGCATGTTTTAAATCTTGTTTAGCTTCATCTCTGTCTAAATAAAATTGAATCACTGCTCTAAAACGTTCACATTTAAATTAGCGACATTTAGCGACTTACAATTATGACTGAATTTGAGCAATTCAAAGTTAAGGGCCTTGTTTCATTTTTTGGCTTCCTGGAACCGCAATCAAATGCTCGACCACTGACTGAACCCCCTAAACAAAATTCCTAAACAAGATTCCTAAGCAAGATTCCTAAACAAGATCCCTAAGCAAGATTCCTAAACAAGATCCCTAAACAAGATTCCTAAACAAGATCCCTAAGCAAGATTCCTAAACAAGATCCCTAAGCAAGATTCCTAAACAAGATTCCTAAACAAGATCCCTAAGCAAGATTCCTAAACAATATTCCTAAACAAGATACCTAAACAAGATTTTTAAACAAGATTCCCAAACAAGATTCCTAAAGGAGATTCCCAAACGAGACTCCTAAGCGGGATCCCTAAGCAAGATTCCTAAATGAGATTGCTAAGCAAGATTCCTAAGAAAGATTCCTAAGCAAGATTCCAAAACGAAATTCCTAAACAATATTCCTAAACGAGATTCCCAAACAAGATTCCTAAACAAGATTCCCAAACAAGATTCCCAAACAAAATTCCTAAGCAAGATTCCCAAAAAAGATTCCTAAGCAAGATTCCCAAACAAGATTCCTAAGCAAGATTCCTAAACAAGATTCCTAAATGAGATGCCTAAACAAGATTCCTAAGCAAGATTCCTAAAGAAGATTCCTAAGCAAGATTCAAAAGCAAGATTTCTGAACAAGATTCCTAAGCGAGATTCCTAAGCAAGACCCCTAAACAAGATTCCTAAGCAAGACCCCTAAACAAGATTCATAAACAAGATTCCCAAACAAGATTCCTAAGCAAGATTTCTAAAGATTTCTAAGCAAGATTTCTAAGCAAGATTTCTAAAAAAGATTCCTAAACAAGATTCCCAAACAAGATTCCTAATCAAGATTCCTAAGCAAGATTCCCAAACAAGATTCCTAAGCAAGATTCCTAAGCAAGATTCATAACCAAGATTCCTAAACAAGATTCCTAAACAAGATTCCTAGGCAAGATTCCTAAACAAGATTCCTAAACAAGATTCCTAAGCAAGATTCACAAGATACCTAAGCAATATTCCTAAACAAGATTCCTAAACAAGATTCCTAAGCAAGACCCCTAAACAAGATTCATAAACAAGATTCCCAAACAAGATTCCTAAGCAAGATTTCTAAAGATTTCTAAGCAAGATTTCTAAGCAAGATTTCTAAAAAAGATTCCTAAACAAGATTCCCAAACAAGATTCCCAATCAAGATTCCTAAGCAAGATTCCCAAACAAGATTCCTAAGCAAGATTCCTAAGCAAGATTCATAACCAAGATTCCTAAACAAGATTCCTAAACAAGATTCCTAGGCAAGATTCCTAAACAAGATTCCTAAACAATATTCCTAAACAAGATTCACAAGATACCTAAGCAATATTCCTAAACAAGATTCCTAAACAAGATTCCTAAGCAAGACCCCTAAACAAGATTCATAAACAAGATTCCCAAACAAGATTCCTAAGCAAGATTTCTAAAGATTTCTAAGCAAGATTCCTAATCAAGATTTCTAAAAAAGATTCCTAAACAAGATTCCCAAACAAGATTCCTAATCAAGATTCCTAAGCAAGATTCCCAAACAAGATTCCTAAGCAAGATTCCTAAGCAAGATTCATAACCAAGATTCTTAAGCAAGACTCCTAAGCAAGATTCCTAAACAAGATTCCCAAACAAGATTCCTAAATGAGACTCCTAAACAAGATTCATAAACAAGATTCATAAACAAGATTCATAAACAAGATTTCTAAACAAGATCCAAGCAAGATTCCTAAGCAATATTCTTAAGCAAGATTCCTAAGCAAGATTCCTAAACAAGATTCCCAAACAAGATTCCTAAGCAAGATTCCTAAGAAAGATTCCCAAACAAGATTCCTAAGCAAGATTCCTAAGCAAGATTCCCAAGCAAGATTTCTAAGAAAGATTCCTAAACAAGCTTCCCAAACAAGATTCCTAAGCAAGATCCCTGAGCGAGATTCCTAAGAAAGATTCCTGAGCAAGATCCCTAAGCAGGATTTCTAAACAAGATTCATAAGCGAGATTCCTAAGCGAGATTCCTAAGCAAGATTCCTAAACGAGATTCCTAAACGAGATTCCCAAACAAGATTCCTAAACAAGATTCCCAAACAAGATTCCTAAGCAAGATTCCCAAAGAAGATTCCTAAGCAAGATTCCCAAAGAAGATTCCTAAGCAAGATCCCTAAGCAAGATTCCTAAACAAGATTCCTAAATGAGATTCCTAAGCAAGATTCCTAAACAAGATTCCTAAACAAGATTCCTAAGCAAGATTCAAAAGCAAGATTTCTGAACAAGATTCCTAAGCGAGATTCCTAAGCAAGATTCTTATGATGTTGGCCCACCCTCTGCAGCTATAACAGCTTCACCTCTTCTGGGAAGGCTTTCCACAAGGTTTAGGAGTGTGTTTATGGGAATTTTTGACCATTCTTCCAGAAGCGCATTTGTGAGGTCAGACACTGATGTTGGACGAGAAGGTCTGGCTCACAGTCTCCTCTCTAATTCATCCCAAAGGTGTTCTATCAGGTTGAGGTCAGGACTCCAAAATCTCTTGGTGTGCTGGAGCATTAAGAGTTCCTTTCACTGGAACTAAGGGGTCGAGCCCGACTCCTGAAAAACACCCCCACACCATAATCCCCCCTCCACCACACTTTACACTCGGCACAATGCAGTCAGACAGGTACCGTTCTCCTGGTGACCACCAAACCCAGACTCGTCCATCGGATCGCCAGACGGAGAAGCGTGATTCGTCACTCCAGAGAACACGTCTCCACTGCTCTAGAGTCCAGTGGTGGCGTGCTTTACACCACTGCATCCGATGCTTTGTGTTGCGCTTGGATGCAGCTCGGACATGAAAACCCGTTCCATGAAGCTCTACACACTGTTCCTGAGATAATCTGAAGGCCACATGAAGTTTGGAGGTCTGTAGTGATAGACTCTGCAGAAAGTTGGTGACCTCTGCGCACTATGTTCCTCAGCATCCGCTGCCCCGCTCTGTCATTTTACGCGGTAACACCTGGTGGCTGAGTTGCTGTCGTTCCCAATCACTTCCATTTTGTTATAATAGCACTGACAGTCGACTGTGGAATATTTAGTAGAGAGGAAATGACACGACTGGACTTGTTGCACAGGTGGCATCACGGTACCATGCTGGAATTCACTGAGCTCCTGAGAGCGACCCGTTCTTTCACTAATGTGTGTAGAATCAGTCTGCATGCCGAGGTGCTCGATTTTATACACCTGTGGCCATGGAAGTGATTGGAACACCTGAATTCAATTATTTGGATGGTGAGTGAATACTTTTGGCAATATTGTGTAAATTTGAGTATCATCCGCATAGCAGTGAAACTGTCAGTGTCCTCAAACCTTTTCTCTCCAGCAAATATTGAGTAACTTCAGATCTTTAAGTTAATAACCACAGTTTACGGTTCCTGCTGCGACACAAATCATAACGCTGACATTTAGACAGTGATGCTGGAGCATTTGTTTCACAGCTTGATTAGCTCGTCCGGCGATTATATAACCCGCCCGCTGAGAAACACCAAACCTCAGACTGGGACACAAGCTGGGTGTTAAAAAAAAAAATGAACAGAAGCTCTGATCCTAAATCTGAACCAAGCGTGAACAGATCTCAGCTCGGTTGCAGGTCAGTTGCAGCTACACTTACCATATAGAAGCACTTTGTAGTTCTACAATTACTGACTGTAGTCCATCTGTTTCTCTACATGCTTTGTTACCCCCTTTCACCCTGTTCTTCAATGGTCAGGACCCCCACAGAGCAGGTATTATTTAGGTGGTGGATGATTCTCAGCCCTGCAGTGACACTGACATGGTGGTGGTGTGTTAGTGTGTGTTGTGCTGGTATGATGGAGTTTTTAAATACCGTGTCCACTCACTATCCACTCTATTAGACACTCCTACCTAGTTGGTCCACCTTGTAGATGTAAAGTCAGAGACGATCGCTCATCTATTGCTGCTGTTTGAGTCGATCATCTTCTAGACCTTCATCAGTGGTCACAGGACGCTGCCCATGGGGCGCTGTTGGCTGGATATTTTTGGTTAATGGACTATTCTCAGTCCAGCAGTGACAGTGAGGTGTTTAAAAACTCCAGCAGTGCTGCTGTGTCTGATCCACTCATACCAGCACACCACACAAAGCGCAGTCTGTTGCTTGATATTTGTACAGAGCATTGCCAATAAAGTTAAATCTATTTGTCTGTTTACATATCTATCTGTTCGTCTGTCTGTCCGTCCATCTGCCCGCCTATCCATGTTTTTCGGCGCCAAGCTTTATTCTGCCTCCCCAGTTTACGTAGTTCCATAAATCCTCCACATCCAACAGTAACATTTACACACATGAACGCTGTACAAGTACAACTCACTGCCTTCATTTGAGCCACACGTCAAGTTTATCACCAAGACCGCTTTTTATTTCCTGCCTCCGCCATCAACTCAACAATGATGATGCCAAAATGCTGCTAAATGGCGTCATTCTCTCCTGCCTGGTTTACTGCAACTCCCTTTCTAATGGCCCCCCTGCAGAGTCCTCAGGTCTCCCGTCCTCCATCAGCTTCACTGTATACCATCCTTCCCGCTCTGTCAGATCCTCAGGCACTGGACTTCAGTCAGTCCCACGTACCAGAACTCTCTCCTATAATCTCTTCATGACTGCTCCTCTATCTCTGCCTTCAAAGCTCAACTTTAATGGGACAGTGGGAACCTAGTGGGTAGATCTTCGGACTATCAATCATAAGATTATCAGTTTGAAACCAGGCTCTCCTTTGTAGCCACTGTTGGGCCCTTGGGCAAGGTCCTTAACCCTGTCTACTCCAGGGGCGATTTACAATGGCCGACCCTGTGCTCTGACCCCGGCTTTCAAACAAGCTGGAATACGTGGAAAAAACGGGATTGATAAAGTATCTATCTGTCTGTCTGTCTGTCTGTCTGTCTGTCTGTCTGTCTGTCTGTCTACCTCTCTATCTGTCTGTATGTCTATCTATCTGTCTATCTATTTATCTATCTATCTGTCTGTCTGTCTGTCTGTCTGTCTGTCTGGCTATCTGTCTTTCTGTCTTTCTGTCTTTCTATCTATCTATCTATCTATCTATCTATCTATCTATCTATCTATCTATCTATCTATCTATCTATCTATGTCTATTTGTCAGTCTGTCTATCTATCTCTGTCTACCTTTCTATCTGTGTATCTATATCTGTCTATCTATCTGTCTGTCTGTCTGACACACACACACACACATACATACTGTATATATATATATATATATATATATATATATATATATATACAGTGATACAGTGTATCACAAAAGTGAGTACACCCCTCACATTTCTGCAAATATTTCATTATATCTTTTCATGGGACAACACTATAGACATGAAACTTGGATATAACTTAGAGTAGTCAGTGTACAGCTTGTATAGCAGTGTAGATTTACTGTCTTCTGAAAATAACTCAACACACAGCCATTAATGTCTAAATAGCTGGCAACATAAGTGAGTACACCCCACAGTGAACATGTCCAAATTGTGCCCAAAGTGTCAATATTTTGTGTGACCACCATTATTATCCAGCACTGCCTTAACCCTCCTGGGCATGGAATTCACCAGAGCTGCACAGGTTGCTACTGGAATCCTCTTCCACTCCTCCATGATGACATCACGGAGCTGGTGGATGTTAGACACCTTGAACTCCTCCACCTTCCACTTGGGGATGCGCCACAGGTGCTGAATTGGGTTTAGTCCATCACCTTTACCTTCAGCTTCCTCAGCAAGGCAGTTGTCATCTTGGAGGTTGTGTTTGGGGTCGTTATCCTGTTGGAAAACTGCCATGAGGCCCAGTTTTCGAAGGGAGGGGATCATGCTCTGTTTCAGAATGTCACAGTACATGTTGGAATTCATGTTTCCCTCAATGAACTGCAGCTCCCCAGTGCCAGCAACACTCATGCAGCCCAAGACCATGATGCTACCACCACCATGCTTGACTGTAGGCAAGATACAGTTGTCTTGGTACTTCTCACCAGGGCGCCGCCACACATGCTGGACACCATCTGAGCCAAACAAGTTTATCTTGGTCTCGTCAGACCACAGGGCATTCCAGTAATCCATGTTCTTGGACTGCTTGTCTTCAGCAAACTGTTTGCTGGCTTTCTTGTGCGTCAGCTTCCTTCTGGGATGACGACCATGCAGACCGAGTTGATGCAGTGTGCGGCGTATGGTCTGAGCACTGACAGGCTGACCTCCCACGTCTTCAACCTCTGCAGCAATGCTGGCAGCACTCATGTGTCTATTTTTTAAAGCCAACCTCTGGATATGACACCGAACACGTGGACTCAACTTCTTTGGTCGACCCTGGCGAAGCCTGTTCCGAGTGGAACCTGTCCTGGAAAACCGCTGTATGACCTTGGCCACCATGCTGTAGCTCAGTTTCAGGGTGTTAGCAATCTTCTTATAACCCAGGCCATCTTTGTGGAGAGCAACAATTCTATTTCTCACATCCTCAGAGAGTTCTTTGCCATGAGGTGCCATGTTGAATATCCAGTGGCCAGTATGAGAGAATTGTACCCAAAACACCAAATTTAACATCCCTGCTCCCCATTTACACCTGGGACCTTGACACATGACACCAGGGAGGGACAACGACACATTTGGGCACAATTTGGACATGTTCACTGTGGGGTGTACTCACTTATGTTGCCAGCCATTTAGACATTAATGGCTGTGTGTTGAGTTATTTTCAGAAGACAGTAAATCTACACTGCTATACAAGCTGTACACTGACTACTCTAAGTTATATCCAAGTTTCATGTCTATAGTGTTGTCCCATGAAAAGATATAATGAAATATTTGCAGAAATGTTAGGGGTGTACTCACTTTTGTGATACACTGTATATATACAGTATGTATGTGTGTGTGTGTGTGTGTGTGTGTGTGTGTGTGTCAGACAGACAGACAGATAGATAGACAGATATACATTTAGATGTTTACAAATTTTTGGCCACATAGTGTGTGTGTGTGTGTGATAATCGTTCAATCACAATAAAAGAACAATTGCAGAAATCATTAAAAGCCCAGGCGTGGCATGACTGGCATGTGATAAAGCACCAAGTTCTCCAAAACCTGGCTTTCAGATCGCGACCCATAAATAAACCGGGACTTCCCGCCGGGTTCCTGCCAACCTGCCGATCCAGACTGATCCCCGCCGCTCGTAGCTCTCATCTGTTCGGCAAGCTGCAGATTATAAGCAGGAAGGAGAAACGGGGGGCGCGGCGACGGCGCTGATTGATTCCATCTTTATTACGCGCTCTCCTGGCATGAAAAGACATTAAGAGGTGAAACGGGAGAATCGATGGCAGTGCGTGGCGCTGATAGAGGTGCCCGGGGTAAATGACATCATTTAACGGGCGTCTGGAAAACAAGCCAAAAGGACTCGTTAGTCTAACTGCTCGCTAACGGCTTTACCCTTCAGGCGGAGCAGCTCTTCACCAGCCTGGTGCCACCCGAGACCCACGTCCTCCCCTGGCACCATCGTGTAACACCATCATGTACACCATCACTATCAAAATATTTAGGATCTTTTGGATCGAATGTCTTGTTTCAGTGTCCAGATAGGTTCCACTGGGTACTGCAGTGGTCCGGCTGCCAACTGACCATGCAGTGTGTGTGTGTGTGTGTGTGTGTGTGTGTGTGGACACAAACACAAACTATACACACAAACACACTATACAATACACACACACTATACACACAAACACACACTATACACACAAACACACTATACAATACACACACACTATACACACAAACACACACTATACAGACACAGAAAACTATACAAACACACACTATACACACAAACTATACACACACTATACACACACTATACACACAATCTATATACACACACACTATACACACAAACACACACACTATACACACACACTATACACACACAAACACTATACACACACTATACACACAAACTATACAAACACTACACACAAACACACTATAAACACACACTACACACAAACACACTATACACACAAACTATACGCACACTATACAATACACACACTGTACACACACTATACACCCCACACACTATACACACATAAACACACTATACACACACACAAACAAACACACACACACTAAACACACACAAACTACACACACTATACACAAACAAACACTATACACACACACACTATACACACACAAACACACACTATACACACACACAAACAAACACACACACACTATACATACACACTATACACACACAAACACTATATACACAAACACTATACACACACTATACACAAACACACACTATAAACACACACACACACACACTGTGCTCCTACTGAGGCGCCTTAATTCTGAGTGATAATCTGACTGAATGACGAGGGAGCGCCCGACGCCTTCTTAGCGCTGAAGGCAATCCCAGCATTCAGTGTGGCACGACTTTTCTCACAAAAAACAACAAACATGGTGGACGAATAAAAGTGGAGCAACCAACGGAGTTCCTTTCACATGTAAATAAATTCTCATCGATGTTTAATCTGTATAAAGGTGTAATTATACGAGTGTCATTTATTTGTAGATTCAGGCTTGTGAGGGACGGTTTAACCGTTTCTGGTACACGGAGGGAGACCTTAGCTGGCGTGCTAGCTGGTTTGAATGGTCTGAGGCTAACTGTGTTAGCTTAGTGAGCTAAAACCCGTTGATGTAATCACTGTTTATTATTTATTAGGATTTTAACGTCATGTTTTACACTTTGGTTACATTCATGACAGAAACAGTAGTTACTCATTACACAAGGTTATATCAAACACAGTCATGGTCAATTTTGTGTCTCCAGTTCACCTCACTTGCACGTCTTTGGACTGTGGGAGGAAACCCATGCAGACATGGGGAGAACATGCAAACTCCACACAGAAAGGGGATCAAACTCCCCACCTGGGGATCGAACCCAGGACCTTCTTGCTATGAGGTGACAGTGCTACCCACTGAGCCACCGTGCCTCCTGTAATCGCTAAGTAGAGCGTCTAAATAATCTGCCTTAAAAGTTTAATGTCTTATTAGAATCCTGTCTACTGAGGCAGCTGATCAGGTAGAATGAAGGCAGCAGGGCAGCTCACTAGGTTTTCAGACAGACCCCAGATCTCTTATCACCGCTACGCAGAGGACACACACAGCTGTACCTTCCTTTAAAAGCTACCAACAACAACACCGTCAGCCATGTCCTGGACTGTCTCATGGATGTTAAGTGTTGGATGTCAAAAAACTTCAATCAGTTAAACAATGACTGAACTGAAGTCTTCATACTCAACCATACCAACGCCACCACAACAGCAGGCAACAAGATGGGGCCACTGTGTATCCTAGCCGTATTAAGAACCCCTCATTGTCATTTAAAAAAAAAAATCTTTAATTACTATTTTATGTCTTGATGTGTTTTATTATTGTCTTGATTTTATTATACAGCACCTTGATCGTCACTCAAAGCTGTTGAAGGTGCTTTATAAATAAATCAAAATGACTCGACTTGTTCTGGTCAGAACATTGGTCAAGAACAGACCGCCAAAGTTGTAGGATTGTTCTCTGTCAGGTGGGTTTGGTGCCACCTCGGTCCCGTTGATCTGATTTAGCTGTTAAAGCCCCTGTGGGTAAATGAAGCAGGAGATTAAATCATTAACGGGGACGATCTGAGAGGTTTCACAGCTAAATCAGATCAAACGTCTCACACGGTTCCTCATCCAATCGATTTACTGCGGCGAAATCGGCGTCCTTTATGAGATCTGGCACTTAAAGGTCACTGCTCGCTGAGTCAGCTTACAATTCTACGCCAACTATAGGGCCAGAAGTATGTGGACACCCTACCTCCTTATCTACCTCATTAAACCTCCCTGAGTCAATGCTCTTTTGACTGGATGAGCACCAGTTCCCACAGACATCTCCAAAATCTTGTAGAGAGCATTAGGACGATGAGGAGGAGGAGGTGATGAGGAGGACGATGAGGAGGAGGAGGACAATGAGGAAGAGGATAAGGAGGAAGACAATGAAATACTTAAGGAGGACGATCAGGAGGAGGATGAAGAGGAGGATCAGGGAGACGATAAGGAGGATGATCAGGAGAAGTACGAGAAGAATAATGAGGAACATGAAGAGGATGAGGAGGACGATGAGGAGGAAGATGAAGAGGAAGATGAGGAGAACGATAAGGAATATGAGGAGGTAAATGAAGAGGAAGATGAGGAGAATGATGAGGAATATGATGAGAAGGAAGATGAGAAGAATGATTAGGAATATGATGAGGAGAATGATGAGGAGGAAGATAAGGAGTATAAGGTGAACGATGAGGAGAACAATGAGGAAGAGGAGGAGGAGGATGAGGAAGAGGATGAGGAGGAAGATAATGAAATACTTAAGGAGGACGATCAGGAGGAGGATAAAGAGGAGGATCAGGGAGACGATAAGGAGAATGATCAGGTGGAGTATGCGAAGAATAATGAGGAGGATTATCGTGAGGAACATGAGAAGGATGATCAAGAGAAGGATGATGTGGAGGAGCATGAAGAGGATGAGGAAGACGATAAGGAGGAAGATGAAAAGGAAGATGAGGAGGAAGATGAGGAGGACGATGAGGAAGATGAAGATGAGGAGGACAATGAGGAGGACGATGAGGAGGAAGATGAAGACGTGTGTCCACACTTTTGATCACATTTGTGTGTGTATATAAGAGAAAGTCAGAGTAAAGATTGGGGCTCCGGTTTCCTCCCACAAAGTCTGTGTGTGTGTGTGTGTGTGTGTGTGTGTGTGTGTGTGTGTGTGATGGACTGTAATGAATGCGGGCAGTGCCAGCGATGGACCGTGAACGATGCCACTCTGAGTGACAGGACCGGGATTGCTAAAACATCACGGGTGAAGACAAAACAGCCTACAGGGACGGGTGGCGTGACGCTGCGAGATGAAAACATAGCTGCGCTGTGGTAAAGGCGTGAACCCGGGGGGGGGATAGATTAAAATTTAAAGTGGGTGCAGCATGGCAACCCGGGTCCTGAGAACTTAGGTTCAGTTCCAAGTAGTTTTGTAAACGTCTGCATTTCCCCAGCATGTAGAAGGTGGATTGGCTGCAGTTCTGTCCCTGAACCTAGAGTTTCCAGGTGGCATCTGACCTGCAGTGACCATGCCCAGGATGAAACGTTAAATAACAAATAATGCCCCCCACCCCACCCCCTTAGATGTACCAGCGTCCACTCATCCACAACTATGTTGAGCCCTTTTACTCAAAGAAGTGGGGATAAGGGTTCGGGGTTCTCAGAGAGTTCAGAATCCCAGCGCTGGTGAGCTAGAGGAGATGAGGAGAACGATAAAAAGAATTAGGAGGATGATAAGGAGGATGAGGAGGACGATCAGGAGGAGTATGAGGAGGATGATCAGGAGAACGATAAGGGGGATGATGAGGAGATCGATAAGGAGTATGAGGAGGACGATAAGGAGGATGAGGAGGACTATCAGGAGGAGTATGAGGAGGATGATAAGGGGGATGATAAGGAGAACAATAAGGAGGACAATAAGGAGGAAATGAGGAAGATGAGGACGATCAGGAGGAGTATGAGGAGTATGAGGAGAACGATAAGGAGGAAGATGAGGACGATCAGGAGTATGAGGAGGACGATAAGGAGGATGAGGAGGAGGACGATAAGGGGGATGATAAGGAGAACAATAAGGAGGACAATAAGGAGGAAGATGAGGACGATCAGGAGGAGTATGAGGAGGATGATGAGGAGGAGTATGAGGAGGACGATAAGGGGGATGAGGATGAGCAGGATTAAAAGGAGGAGTATAAAAAGGATGATGAGGGGGATGATGAGGATAACAATGAGAATAACAATGAGAACAATGAGGAGGACGATGAGGAGAAGTATGAGGAGTATGAACAGGATGATAAGCAGGACGATAAGGAGGATGATGAGGAGGAGTATAAGGAGGATTATGAGGACTATGAGGAGGACAATAAGTAGGATGATGAGAAGTATGAGGAGGAGTATGAGAAGGATGATCAGGAGGAGGATGCTGAGGAGGATGATGAGGAGGACGATGAGGAGGACTATGAGGACTATGAGGAGGACAATGAGTAGGATGATGAGGAGGATGATGAGGAGGATGATGAGGACTATGAGGAGGACAATGAGTAGGATGATGAGGAGGACGATGAGGAGGATGATGAGGAGGATGATGAGGAGGATGATGAGGAGTACGATGAGGAGGATGATGAGGAGGACGATGAGGAGGACTATGAGGACTATGAGGAGGACAATGAGTAGGATGATGAGGAGGACGATGAGGAGGATGATGAGGAGGACAATGAGGAGGACAATGAGTAGGATTATCGTCCCCACTTGTCCGCTTTTGGTTAGCGGCTTTTTAGCCACAGCGTCGTCCTAGCTTGTTTTAGCATCCTGCAGACTGGGTTCATTTCCAGTTCCTGCACTGGCGCCCAGTATATTGGGAGTCTGTAGTTTCCATGCACCTACGGCTGCGTCCCAATCCACATTACAGCGCAGCAAATTAGCACACCACCGTTAGCGTCGCTACTGTTTCTGTACGTCGGTTGCGGTGCAGGATGCTCAATATAAAAGAATAGACTCATACAGTTGAGAGAATAAAGCGGGCGTGGCTTTACCTGGTGGTTGTTGGGGGGGTCGGTCCACGCTGCCTGATGATGGAAGGCGGAACTGGATCCCTGCGAGGAAACGACACACGTTATGCTAACACACAGCGTTTCAGCTCTACACATCATGCTAACACACATAAAGCACGACCCAGACAGGCAGAACACAGGGTTAAAAAGGGTGTGGCTGCTGAGCGCTGACCAGTGACCGGTTATGACCAGTTTGTGCTTCTTTCTTCCCCAGAGGCGTAAAAAAGCTCATGACAACGTAAAGCTTGCTCGACTGTGGAGAGTCACACGTGTTCTAGAAGCCACTTTACTTACAGTCACCGACGCCTCGTTGGGCTTTAATCTGCTCCAGGTGGGCGTGTTTCTATTTACCGCGGTCTCTCTTTTACAGACTTGCCGGCTCCTCTGGTGGCAACCTGCTTTTCTGCATCTGGCTAAATTTTTTTGTGTCACAGACTCCGCCCACTTCGCATCGCAAATGAAAGCTCCGCCTCTGAAAATAAATGACATCCGGCTGCTTCGTCGCATCGCTGCCACTAGCCCACCAGTGCTGAGATCCGGGTGCCTACACAGACACACTACTGTCTGGGTCTCTGTAGGATCTGTATTTTTCTTGTGACTAAGATCATATATACACACTGATCAGCCATAACATTAAAACCTCCTTGTTTCTACACTCACTGTCCATTTTATCAGCTCCACTTACCATTTAGAAGCACTTTGTAGTTCTACAATTACTGACTGTAGTCCATCTGTTTCTCTACATGCTTTGTTAGCCCCCTTTCACCCTGTTCTTCAATGGTCAGGACCCCCACAGGCCCCCCACAGAGCAGGTATTATTTAGGTGGTGGATGATTCTCAGCACTGCAGTGACACTGACATGGTGGTGGTGTGTTAGTGTGTGTTGTGCTGGTATGAGTGGATCAGACACAGCAGCGCTGCTGGAGTTTTTAAACACCGTGTCCACTCACCGTCCACTCTATTAGACACTCCTACCTAGTCGGTCCACCTTGTAGATGTAAAGTCAGAGACGATCGCTCATCTATTGCTGTATGAGTATGAGGAGAACGATAAGGAGGAAGATGAGGACGATCAGGAGGAGTATGAGGTGGATGATGAGGAGGAGTATGAGGAGGACGATAAGGGGGATGATAAGGAGAACAATAAGGAGGAGTATGAGGAGGATGATAAGGAGGATGATGAGGAGCAGGATGAGGAGTTATTTAACATTGCACTGTTAATACTACACCACCAGAAGTATCAGCACCCCATGAATCAACCATTTGTCACCCCTATGGGGGGCAGCAGAGGGGGGCGGTACAAACACAGATCTGAGCTCCAGATCTGCAGTGGGGTGAGAACTCCCCCCTCCGTGAGGTAACACCCTCACCCATCAGCTCTGATATTAAACAGAGGACGAGTCGTTTTCATCATAATGAGCCGAGTGGAACGAGAACGTCGCTCGGAAAACCGTTACTCGGGAATCACGGCCGAGTCCTTCAGCGCTACGACTCGCGTTTCTGAATGGGACAGAGGGGATGCTGGGAAAATCGTCCCACACGTCTGTGCTATAATGAAGTCGCCAGAGTTAAAGAGTGTTTAACTGGTTCTGAAAAAACCAGAGTGGAAATCCCATCAGGCTGATTTTTTTTCTCATTATATACACTACATGGTCTCATTTTTCAATTATTTAAAGGAAATTATAGCTTCTAACTTTTCAGCAGCAGTTTAGGGAAGGCCCTCTCCTGTTCTGGCATGAAGAAAATCTCGGTTTAAAAAACAAGAAACTCCAGCACACAGCACAGTCCTGCACAGAGTCCCGACCTCAGCCTCACTCAACAGCTCTGGACTGAACCGGAACCATCCCTTGACCAAAGTGGCACAAATTCCCACACACAGACGTACTTCAAAGTCTGGTGAGAAGCTTCTCAGAAGAGCGGCTGTTGTTGTAGCTGAAAAGTCACATCAAGGTCACTCTGTTTTAATATAGTTTGAAGATGAGGAGGAGTATGAGGAAGAGTATAAGGAGAACAATGAGAATGATGAGGAGTATGAGGAGGACGATCAGGAGGACAATGAGGAGGAGGATGGCAATGAGGAGGAGTATGAGGAGAAAGATGAGGAGAACAATGAGGAGGACGATGATGAGAATGATGAGGAGGACGATGAGGAGGACGATGAGAAAAATGATAAGGAGAAGGATAAGGAGGACAGTAAGAAGGAGGATGTGGAGGATGATAAGTATGAGATGTAAGATGAGAAAGATGAAGTGAAGAAGGATGAGGAGAAGGATGAGGAGGACAGCGAGGTGGATGTGGAGGATGATCAGGAGGAGTATGAGGAGGAGTATAAGGAGGACAATGAGGGGGCGATGAGGAGTTTGAGGAGTAAAAGGAGAAGTATGAGGAGATCGATGAGGAGAACAATAAGGAGGACAATGTGAAGGAGGATGAGGAGGACAATGAGGAGTAGTATAAGAAGGAAGATGAGGAGATGAGGAGTATGAGGAGGACTATAAGGAGAATGATGGGGGAGTATGAGGAAGATGAGGAATATAAGGAGGAGTATGAGGAAGACAATGAGGGGGACGATGAGGGGGTGATGAGGGGGAGTATGGGGAGAAGTATGAGCAGGACAATGAGGAAAACGATGAGGAGAACGATGAGGAAGAGTATGAGAAGGAAGATAAGGAGATGAGAAGTATGAAAAGGACGATGAGGGGGATGATGAAGATAACGATGAGGAGGACAATGAGGGGGACGATAAGGAGGATGATCAGGAGAACAATGAGGAGGAGTATGAACAGGATGATAAGAAGGACGATAAGGAGGAGGATGCTGAGGAGGAGGAGTATACGGAGGAGTATGAGGAGGACGATGAGAAGGATGATCAGGAGTATGATAAGAAGGATGATCAGGGGGACAATGAAGAGGACGATGAGAAGGATGATCAGGACGACGATGAGGAGGATAAGGAGGATGATGATGACTATGAGGAGATCGATGAGAAGGACGATCAGGAGGACAATGAGGTGGAGTATGAGAAGGACAATGATGAGGAGTATGAGAAGGAGTATGAACAAAACGATGAGGAGGATGATGAAGAGAACAATGAGAAGGACGATGAAGGGGACGATCAGGAGGATGATGAGGAGGACAATAAGTAGGATTATGAGGAGAACAATGAGGAGGACGATGAGGAAGAGGATGAGCAGGATTAAAAGGAGGAGTATAAAAAGGATGATGAGGGGGATGATGAGGATAACAATGAGAACAATGAGAACAATGAGGACGATGAGGAGAAGTATGAGGAGTATGAACAGGATGATAAGCAGGACGATAAGGAGGATGATGATAAGGAGGAGTATAAGGAGGACTATGAGGACTATGAGGAGGACAATGAGTAGGATGATGAGGAGGACGAGGATGAGTATGAGAAGGATGATCAGGAGGAGGATGATGAGGAGGATGATGAGGAGGATGAGGAGGATGATGAGGAGGACGATGAGGAGGACTATGAGGACTATGAGGAGGACAATGAGTAGGATGATGAGGAGGACGATGAGGAGGATGATGAGGAGGACGATGAGGAGGACTATGAGGAGGACGATGAGGAGGACGATGAGGATGACGAGGAGGATGATGAGGAGGATGATGAGGAGGATGAGGAGGATGATGAGGAGGACGATGAGGAGGACTATGAGGACTATGAGGAGGACAATGAGTAGGATGATGAGGAGGACGATGAGGAGGATGATGAGGAGGACGATGAGGAGGACTATGAGGAGGACGATGAGGAGGACGATGAGGATGACGAGGAGGATGATGAGGAGGATGATGAGGAGGATGATGAGGACTATGAGGAGGACGATGAGGAGGACGATGAGGATGACGAGGAGGATGATGAGGAGGATGATGAGGAGGATGATGAGGACTATGAGGAGGACAATGAGTAGGATTATCGTCCCCACTTGTCCGCTTTTGGTTAGCGGCTTTTTAGCCACAGCGTCGTCCTAGCTTGTTTTAGCATCCTGCAGACTGGGTTCATTTCCAGTTCCTGCACTGGCGCCCAGTATATTGGGAGTCTGTAGTTTCCATGCACCTACGGCTGCGTCCCAATCCACATTACAGCGCAGCAAATTAGCACACCACCGTTAGCGTCGCTACTGTTTCTGTACGTCGGTTGCGGTGCAGGATGCTCAATATAAAAGAATAGACTCATACAGTTGAGAGAATAAAGCGGGCGTGGCTTTACCTGGTGGTTGTTGGGGGGGTCGGTCCACGCTGCCTGATGATGGAAGGCGGAACTGGATCCCTGCGAGGAAACGACACACGTTATGCTAACACACAGCGTTTCAGCTCTACACATCATGCTAACACACATAAAGCACGACCCAGACAGGCAGAACACAGGGTTAAAAAGGGTGTGGCTGCTGAGCGCTGACCAGTGACCGGTTATGACCAGTTTGTGCTTCTTTCTTCCCCAGAGGCGTCAAAGCTCATGACAACGTAAAGCTTGCTCGACTGTGGAGAGTCACACGTGTTCTAGAAGCCACTTTACTTACAGTCACCGACGCCTCGTTGGGCTTTAATCTGCTCCAGGTGGGCGTGTTTCTATTTACCGCGGTCTCTCTGATGAGGAGGATAAGGAGGATGATGATGACTATGAGGAGATCGATGAGAAGGACGATCAGGAGGACAATGAGGTGGAGTATGAGAAGGACAATGATGAGGAGTATGAGAAGGAGTATGAACAAAACGATGAGGAGGATGATGAAGAGAACAATGAGAAGGACGATGAAGGGGACGATCAGGAGGATGATGAGGAGGACAATAAGTAGGATTATGAGGAGAACAATGAGGAGGACGATGAGGAAGAGGATGAGCAGGATTAAAAGGAGGAGTATAAAAAGGATGATGAGGGGGATGATGAGGATAACAATGAGAACAATGAGAACAATGAGGACGATGAGGAGAAGTATGAGGAGTATGAACAGGATGATAAGCAGGACGATAAGGAGGATGATGATAAGGAGGAGTATAAGGAGGACTATGAGGACTATGAGGAGGACAATGAGTAGGATGATGAGGAGGACGATGAGGAGGATGATGAGGAGGACGATGAGGAGGACTATGAGGAGGACGATGAGGAGGACGATGAGGATGACGAGGAGGATGATGAGGAGGATGATGAGGAGGATGAGGAGGATGATGAGGAGGACGATGAGGAGGACTATGAGGACTATGAGGAGGACAATGAGTAGGATGATGAGGAGGACGATGAGGAGGATGATGAGGAGGACGATGAGGAGGACTATGAGGAGGACGATGAGGAGGACGATGAGGATGACGAGGAGGATGATGAGGAGGATGATGAGGAGGATGATGAGGACTATGAGGAGGACAATGAGTAGGATTATCGTCCCCACTTGTCCGCTTTTGGTTAGCGGCTTTTTAGCCACAGCGTCGTCCTAGCTTGTTTTAGCATCCTGCAGACTGGGTTCATTTCCAGTTCCTGCACTGGCGCCCAGTATATTGGGAGTCTGTAGTTTCCATGCACCTACGGCTGCGTCCCAATCCACATTACAGCGCAGCAAATTAGCACACCACCGTTAGCGTCGCTACTGTTTCTGTACGTCGGTTGCGGTGCAGGATGCTCAATATAAAAGAATAGACTCATACAGTTGAGAGAATAAAGCGGGCGTGGCTTTACCTGGTGGTTGTTGGGGGGGTCGGTCCACGCTGCCTGATGATGGAAGGCGGAACTGGATCCCTGCGAGGAAACGACACACGTTATGCTAACACACAGCGTTTCAGCTCTACACATCATGCTAACACACATAAAGCACGACCCAGACAGGCAGAACACAGGGTTAAAAAGGGTGTGGCTGCTGAGCGCTGACCAGTGACCGGTTATGACCAGTTTGTGCTTCTTTCTTCCCCAGAGGCGTCAAAGCTCATGACAACGTAAAGCTTGCTCGACTGTGGAGAGTCACACGTGTTCTAGAAGCCACTTTACTTACAGTCACCGACGCCTCGTTGGGCTTTAATCTGCTCCAGGTGGGCGTGTTTCTATTTACCGCGGTCTCTCTTTTACAGACTTGCCGGCTCCTCTGGTGGCAACCTGCTTTTCTGCATCTGGCTCATTTTTTTTGTGTCACAGACTCCGCCCACTTCGCATCGCAAATGAAAGCTCCGCCTCTGAAAATAAATGACATCCGGCTGCTTCGTCGCATCGCTGCCGCTAGCCCACCAGTGCTGAGATCCGGGTGCCTACACAGACACACTACTGTCTGGGTCTCTGTAGGATCTGTATTTTTCTTGTGACTAAGATCATATATACACACTGATCAGCCATAACATTAAAACCTCCTTGTTTCTACACTCACTGTCCATTTTATCAGCTCCACTTACCATTTAGAAGCACTTTGTAGTTCTACAATTACTGACTGTAGTCCATCTGTTTCTCTACATGCTTTGTTAGCCCCCTTTCACCCTGTTCTTCAATGGTCAGGCCCCCCACAGAGCAGGTATTATTTAGGTGGTGGATGATTCTCAGCACTGCAGTGACACTGACATGGTGGTGGTGTGTTAGTGTGTGTTGTGCTGGTATGAGTGGATCAGACACAGCAGCGCTGCTGGAGTTTTTAAACACCGTGTCCACTCACCGTCCACTCTATTAGACACTCCTACCTAGTCGGTCCACCTTGTAGATGTAAAGTCAGAGACGATCGCTCATCTATTGCTGCTGTTTGAGTCGGTCATCTTCTAGACCTTCATCAGTGCTCACAGGGCGCTGTTGGCTGGATATTTTTTGGTTGGTGGACTATTCTCAGTCCAGCAGTGACAGTGAGGTGTTTAAAAAGTCCATCAGCGCTGCTGTGTCTGATCCACTCATACCAGCACAACACACACTAACACACCACCACCATGTCAGTGTCACTGCAGTGCTGAGAATGATCCACCACCTAAATAATACCTGCTCTGTGGGGGTCCTGACCATTGAAGAACAGCATGAAAGGGGGCAACAAAGCATGCAGAGAAATAGATGGACTACAGTCAGTAATTGTAGAACTACAAAGTGCTTCTATATGGTAAGTGGAGCTGATAAAATGGACAGTGAGTGTAGAAACAAGTAGGTGGTTTTAATGTTATGGCTGAGGTGTGTTTCTGCACTGTGATTCCCAGGAAAACCGGACCCACTGTGACCCTGATCAGATAGCAAAGTATACAAATAATAAAAAATAATAATCATGAGAATCAGGAGGTGTGCATAAACTTTCGACCATATAGAGGATGTTTCCCCAAATACTGAAACCTCAAGACTGACTGATAAGTTAATGTTAACCTTCGTTTGTGTTTTTATCATTCATTCATTCATTCACTTATTCATTCATTCTTTTGAAACATTCATTCATTTATTCATTCATTCTTTTGAAACATTCATTCATTCATTCATTTGAAACATTCATTTGTTTATTCATTCATTAATTTGTTCATTCATTCTTTTGAAACATTCATTCATTCATTTATTCTTTTAAAACATTCATTCATTCATTTATTCTTTTGAAACATTCATTCATTCATTTATTCTTTTAAAACATTCATTTATTTATTCTTTTGAAACATTCATTCATTCATTTATTCATCCTTGTGAAACATTTATTTATTCATTTATTCATTCATTCTTTTGAAACATTCATTCATTTATTCATTCATTCATTCATTTGAAACATTCATTTGTTTATTCATTCATTAATTTGTTCATTCATTCTTTTGAAACATTCATTCATTCATTTATTCTTTTAAAACATTCATTCATTTATTCTTTTGAAACATTCATTCATTCATTTATTCATCCTTGTGAAACATTTATTTATTTATTTATTCATTCATTCTTTTGAAACATTCATTCATTCATTTATTCATTCATTCATTCTTTTGAAACATTCATTTATTCATTCATTCATTCATTCATTCTTTTGAAACATTCATTCATTCATTTTTTAAAACATTCATTCTTTTAAAACATTCATTCATTCGTTGATTTACTTGTTAATTAATTAATTCATTTATTAATTTGTTGTTTGTTTACCACTGTTTTATCCTGGTCAGGGTCACGGTGGGTACAATTCATGGGCGAAAGGCAGGAAACACCTCGCCGCCCTGTATTTAAAATCTTGTAAAATCTTCCCACCTCCAACAAAAGCACAAAAGCTTCAGCAAGAGTAAGAGTCACAGTAAGAGCGTTTTTATTACGCGTTAATATTCGTAGCATTCAGATCATTCAGGAAACAAATGATGAACCTGCAACGCAAACACAAACACATCTAACGGCATGAACACCGGAGCCGACCGGGCAGAGTCTTCAGCTCACAGATACTCAGAACAGATCCATAAGAGGCAAATCATGGTGAAAATAAAGAACATGTTTAAATACTACAGTAAAAAATCCAAACGTCGTCCCGAAGCTCACAGTGATCGGACAGGAGAAACAAAAGAACCAACAGGAAGCACAAGAACATCCACCTGAACCTCAGAGAGAGCAGCTGAACCTCTCGTATTCCCCGGAGAGTAAGAGTCTGACCTGTGGAGAATTACCATAACAATAATACAAGCACGAGATTTTGGATCGTATCTGTGGGAATTTTGGGCCATCGTTAGAATAATATCAGGCACTGATGTATGATGACAACGCCTGGGTTATAACGAGAGTTCCAATTCATCCTAAATCCTAACAGTCATGTTAGAAGTAACGAGGGACTTCCCTAAACTGATAAGAAATTTGGAAGCCCCTCCTCTCCCGCCCCTTCATTCTTTCATTCATTCATTCATTTATTTAATCATTCATTCATTTAATCATTCGTTTCATTTCTTCTTTCATTCATTCATTCATTTAATCATTCGTTTCATTTCTTCTTTCATTCATTCATATAATCATTCGTTTCATTTCTTCTTTCATTCATTCATTCATTTATTCATTTTCATTTATTCATTCATTTATTCATTCATTTATTCATTAATTTATTTATTCATTCATTTATTTATTCATTCATTTATTCATTCATTTATTCATTCATTTCTTCTTTCATTCATTCATTCATTTATTCATTCATTCATTTATTCATTCATTTATTTATTCATTCATTTATTCCTTCATTCATTTATTTAATCATTCATTCATTTATTCATTCATTTATTTAATCATTCATTCATTTATTCATTCATTTACTTAATCATTCATTTATTCTTTCATTCATTTATTCATTCATTCATTCATTTAATTAATCATTCATTCATTTATTCTTTCATTCATTCATTTATTTAATCATTCATTCATTCATTTATTCTTTCATTCACTCATTTATTTAATCATTCATTTATTCTTTCATTCATTTATTCATTCATTCATTCATTCATTTATTCATTCATTCATTCATTCATTTATTCTTTCATTCATTCATTCTTTCATTCATTTATTCATTCGTTTCATTCATGTTATCATTCGTTTCATTAATTCATTCATTCTTTCGTTTCATTCTTTCATTTATTCTTTCATTCATTTATTCATTCATTCATTTATTTAATCATTCATTTATTTAATTATTCGTTTAAATAATTAATTAATTCATTCATTCATTTATTCTTTCATTTATTCCCCTCATCTCCCGCTTTCTGTCTCCACCCCGCCCTTTGGCTGCTGGAATTACATTTACATGTTCAGCATTTAGCAGACGCCTTCATCCTTCATCCTTACAATTGAGACTCTACACACAGACTGCAAGCAATTAAGAGTTAAGGGCCTTCCTCAAGGGCCCAACAGTGGCAACCTGACCGATGTGGGTCTTGAACCAGTGACCTTCCAGTTACTAGTCCTGTATTTAACCGCTGAGCTACCACTGCCCAATCACAGGTTTGGTGCTTCCAGACTGAGATTATGGGCAGTTGTATCCTAGCGGTTAAGGTACTGGTTTAGTAATTAAAAGGTTGCTGGTTTAAGCCCCATCACAGCAAGGTTGCCACTGTTGGGCCCTTAAGCAAGGCCCTTAATCCCCGGGCCCTGGTGCAAAAGTGCCAGTCTGTATTGGAACCGTTCAGAATTTTGGCACCAGTACCAGCACCAAGCTGGGGAAAAGTGCAAACAGGGTTTCTGGGTGGTACCTGATCCACTGCAACCCCAACCAGGATGATGCTAAGTTTAAACGAATGATGCTACATTTATTCATTCATTCATTAATTCTTCTCTAACAGTCGAGCTTCTTATTCTCCAGGAAATACGGTACATCAGTCCCAGCGTCCTTCAACAAAATAAACCTTCAGCTTGTGAACGTTTAGGTTTAATTCTGGAGTTTCTGTGGTACGACGATAATCTGGAACATGGAGCCGCCCATAACCATCACGTTTCTGATTTTAACGCTACTGTACAGAGTGAGCTGTACGTCAGAGCACCAGAGGGTTCGTCCCAACGTCTGTCCCAACGTCTGCCCCACGTCTCATCACCACAAAGAGGAAACGTTAAGCCGAGCGGCGGCAGGAACACGACCAGGTGAAGCTCTATAAAGACATGAAGAAAATCTCCGTATAGAGAAGCTCCAGTGTCCTGCACAGAGCCCTGACCTCAGCCCCACTCAACAGCTCTGGGATGAATCGGAACCACACACATACTGTCATCTTTTGGCCATAAATTCCCACAGACATACTTCAAAGTCTAGTGAGAAGCTTCTCAAAAGAGCGGCTGTTATTCTAGCTGAAGAGATCACACAGACGTCACTCTGTTTTATTACCATTTGTTTTTGAAACGGGGCGTCCAAATACTTTTGGTCACGTTTCAGAAAGTGTCATTCATTCATTCATTCATTCATTCATTCATTCGTTCATTCATTCATTCGTTCAGTCATTCATTTGTTTAATTCCTTTATTCGTTTTATTAATTCATTAATTTGTTTCGTTCATTTATTCGTTTATTTGTTCATTTGATCAATTAATTAATTCATTTATTCATTTGTTTATTCGTTTTATTAATTTGTTTAATTAATTTGTTCATTTCATTCATTCACCCGTTTTATTAATTTATTCATTCATAAATTTGTTTATTTGTTTCACTCATTTGTTTGATTCATTCATTCAATCATTATTCATTCATTTGTTTATTGATTTGTTTAATGCACTCATTTTGTTAGTTCATTTGTTTTGTTCATTCATTCATTCGTTCAGTCATTCATTTGTTTAATTCCTTTATTCATTTGATTAATTCATTAATTTGTTTAATTCATTTCTTTATTCATTTATTTGTTTAATTCATTTATTCATTTGATTAATTCACTCATTCATTTCATTCATTCATTCTGTCATTCGTTTCATTCATTCATTCATTTGTTTAATGCACACATTCAATAATCAATTTGTCTCTTTCATTCATTTGTTTCATTTGGTTCATTCATTCATTTAATTCATTCATTTAATGCACTCATTTATTAGTTCATTTGTTTATTTGTTTTATTAATTCATTCATTCATTCGTTCAGTCATTCATTTGTTTAATTCCTTTATTCGTTTTATTAATTCATTAATTTGTTTCATTCATTTATTTGTTTAATGAATTAATTCCTTAATTAATTTACTCATTCGTTTCATTCATTCATTCATTTAATGCATTCATTCATTAATCAATTTGTCTCATTCATTCATTCATTCATTCATTCATTTCTTCCTTTATTCATTCGCTTCATTCATTTATTCAACGCATTAATTCATTAGTTCATTTGTTAATTCATTTCATTCCTTCCTTTATTCACTCATTCATTTGTTTCAATCATTCATTTGCTTCATTCATTAATTTAATTAATTTGTTCATTCATTCCTTTCATTTTTTTTTAAAATTGTTTAATGTATTCATTCCTTAGTTCTTTTGTTTTATTTGTTTCATTCATTCATTTGTTTGTTTCATTCATTCATTTGTTTGTTTCACTCACTCATTTGTTTCATTTATTAATTAGTTTCATTCATTCATTTGTTTGTTTCATTTCTTCGTTCATTCATTCATTCATTCGTTGTCTGTTTTCCCACCACTTAATCCTAGTCAGGGTCAACCATAGAGGTCACTCTATTTTAATAGCAATTGTTTTTAAAATTGGGTGTCCCAGTACTTTTGGCCATATTGTGTATTTATATTCTATTATAAACAGGTTTTATTCCTGGTTAGTGATTTACGAGGAGTTAAAAGTCTCTTGCTGGTGTAGTTACTCTGGTTAAGCAAGCATTATTTATACGGGCCTAGAGAAGTTACGATAGCAGCTCCCACCAATCATAATCACCGACCACAGAATTAAGAGGCCATGATACAGCGTTAAATGATACTTTCTACATCACAACATGAATCATATAAAGTGAATGATAAATATATTAAAGTGCAGAGTTTTTTTTTTTTACTTAGGCTTTACACTATATGACCAAAAGTATTTGGACGCCTGACTGTGAGCTTGTTGGACGTCCCGTTTCATAAACTAACGGCATTAAAGATAGAATGACCTCTATGTCATCCTTTTGTCCATGACAGCAGCCGCACTTCTGAGCAGGCTTCTCACGAGACTTTAAAGTATATCTGTGGGAATTTGGTCAAGAAAGCCTCAGTTGGTGGGGCTGAGGTCAGGGCTCTGTGCAGGACACTGGAGCTTTTCTTCATGTCTTTATAAGGGTCTTCCCTAAACTGTTGCTGCAAAGTTGGAAGCATAGCATAGCAACTGTTGTGGCTGAAACACTTAGAAAAAATTAGAAGATGCGTCCCAATACTTTTGTTTACATAGTGAAAGTTTCTTCTAGAACTTCCAGAATGACTAAAACTAATCAGTGGCCCTTTTTTAATGACTTAAAGTTTCCTCATTTTTTGACTCTGTTAGTCTCGCAAGGCCAGCCATCGTACTCCTAACGAGATTTGCATCTGATGAACGTTGTCCATCATTTTGGGTTCGAACGGCGCTAAACCTGGACACAGTTACGTCTAAAACTCCACGGGAGTTTTTCTAAAGCCCTAGTGAACCTCTTTATTGTTCCTCCTCACTTTTAAGACCTGATTTCAGGCTGCATACCAAATTACATCCTACATAGTGTGTAACTAAACCATTCCAGCGTGACTAACAGTGTGTGATTTGGGACACAACCACTTGGAATCCTGCGCTAACCAGAACCCTTCCTTCAGGAGGTAATATGTGGGGTCTGTCTGAAAACCTAGTGCCCCGCCCTGCTCCCTACTGCATACCTGATCGGCTGCCTCAGTAGAGAGGATTCTAATAAGACATGGAGCTCATAATCAGATTATTTAGACGCACCACTAAGACGTCACCGAAGTGTGGCGACAAGCAGAGCGCTGATATTGTTTATTCGGTCTCAGTCACCAGTTCTGTTCCTCCTTTTGTGTTAATATTACGCTGTTTTGAACCGTGGTTGTCTGGTATCAAGGGTATGTTAGAACATCCAGAGATCTTAAAGAAATCTGGCTGCTCAGATCTTCTACTTCAGTCTCATTTGCTGATCTGAGAGAAGAAGCAAAACCTGAGTGCACGCGGGAGGAGACGCATCAGTGAGTGAGCTTCCAGTTTATTGTATTAAGAATTGAGCTTATACACCGAGCTCCACTTACCATACAGAAGCACTTTGTAGTTCTACAATTACTGACTGTAGTCCATCTCTTTCTCTGCATGCTTTTACCCCCCTTTCATGCCATTCTTCAATGGTCAGGACCCCCACAGGACCACCACAGAGCAGCTATTATTTAGGTGGTGGATCATTCTCAGCGCTGCAGTGACACTGACATGGTGGTGGTGTGTTAGTGTGTGTTGTGCTGGTATGAGTGGATCAGACACAGCAGCGCTGCTGGAGTTTTTAAATACTGTGTCCACTCACTGTCCACTCATTAGACACTCCTACCTAGTCGGTCCACCTTGTAGATGTAAAGTCAGAGACGATCGCTCATCTATTGCTGCTGTTTGAGTCGCTCATCTTCTAGACCTTCATCAGTGGTCACAGGACGCTGCCCACGGGGCGCTGTTGGCTGGATATATTTGGTTGGTGGATTATTCTCAGTCCAGCAGTGACAGTGAGGTGTTAAAAAACTCCAGCAGCGCTGCTGTGTCTGATTTACTCATACCAACACAACACACACTAACACACCACCACCATGTCAGTGTTACTGCAGTGCTGAGAATGATCCACCACCCAAATAATACCTGCTCTGTGGTGGTCCTGTGGGGGTCCTGACCATTGAAGAACAGGGTGAAAACAGACGGACTACAGTCAGTAATTGTAGAACTACAAAGTGCTTCTATATGGTAAGTGGAGCTGATAAAATGGACAATGGTTTTAATGTTATGGCTGATTGGTGTATATTCTTCTGGTCATTGTCTGGCACCCCTGGTGTCAAGAAGGTCAAGAGTCTTGGCAGCATGGCAGAACAGGGATTCGAACCCTATCGACCCTACTGGTTCCCCAGATGACAGTCCTATCAGACTGGGCCTTGCGAGACTATACAGTATGTTACTAAGGTCGCTGCAGGAGAAAAACAGAACACATGAACTCTACCTACGGTAAATTAGGCAACGTTAATATAAAACGGTGCTCCATGGAGTAAGATTTATAACCATATATCCTGTGTATCTATGTACAATATATATTTGTGGTTGTTTATATATATTTATATATATATTTATATATATTTATGTTGAACAGTAAAGTACAGAATTCATTCAAAAGGTCACTGTGCAAACTGCGGCTCTTCCACTATCCAGCCATTTTATCGTGTCTTCAAGTTTCACAATACTGAATCCGCTCGCCCGTTTCACAGCGAGGCTTTGGCTTTTTTTTCATTTAGAAGACCTGTAATTGGCTATGACGTGACTTCTTGATACGTTTCACTGGTCCGATGAGAAACGCAACATCAAAAGCCAACAAAATGCTTCGTATCGAAGATACGGAGATCTCTGGAGCGGTCTTTGGTGGACGTTCAGGTCTCATCCTTCCAAAAGCCATTCGGATGAGAGAGGGATCTTTACATTCTGTTTCTGGCCGTGAGTTGATGCTTCAACACCTAAAAACGTCTCTAATAGTCTTAAGTTATCGAACGTAGAGGCTCTCGGACGCACGGCGGGGAGATCGTGTCCGCAGGCAGACTAAGCGATCGCGGTCTGTACCAAAATACTAAATATTTTTTAAAGTAACAGGCAAAGCAGGCTGGTTAATAATGGAAACGGGGTGTTATTTTTTGCCAAAATGAGACTTTGGTTCATGGATAAGTCATTGCTGATCAGTGTTAGATAAGTGCTGAGTGTCTCATGGACACTAATGCAACATATTTGCCAGCAGCAGGGCTGCTTTTAGCTACAAACCCTCTCAGGGCCTCGTCACGTCTGAAAAAGGTTTCCTAATAGACCAAAACATCTCTAATGGCTTCTTGGCTGACATATTTTCCCTGTTTTTCCATCCATTCCCTCACGCTTTCACTAACACACCTGTAAACATTTGCTTTATTACCACTCGCTGGCTCTAAAACTCCCAGTGCAACCTCGCGCGAGCTCTCAAACGCTCAGATCGACAAGGACATGTAAGACATCTCTGAGTTATTGGAGTAGCTCTTGTGGTAGATCTCCATACTGGCACTTCTGGACATGGGCAGACGTCCACGTATCCTCCGTTGCCATCGGATCCACAGGAAGTCTCTGCAGGACGGAGACGGACCGCGGGATGCCAAGCCGGATGCCAAGCCGGATGCCAAGGTTCCCTTCGGCGACCCGTTGTCGGTCGTCCCGCTCTTGGACACGTCTAAAGCGGCCTGGAGCTCAAGAAGCGATAAGTTGAATGGGTGCACAGTAGCTGGGTCTATAGTCGCAGGGGAGCTGTTACCCAGATTCTGTACGTCCCTGCTCTGACGCGTAGCCGGAATCTCAAAGTCAGAAACGTCCGGCTCGACCGAGCACAGGATGGCGGAAAAGAGCGCCCCAGAATCGAGGAGGTCAATGGTAGCCGAGTCAAGGGTGTCTGGCTTAAGTGGGTACGTTGTAAACTGATCACCTGAGCCATCAGTGTCAGAAGATTCAGCCGTGTGGGTAATCCTGGATTTCATGCAGGTTATTCCTGATGAGCTTTCAGGATCTCCATCTGACCAGGTCAATGTTCCATCATCAACAGGTTCCTTGTTTATAGGGGCTGATTGAGTCAAATCGATAGTTTTTCTCTTGGACCACAAGACAACAGAATGCGCCTCTGGCTCAAATGTTGGTGAACTCTGAACTCCTGGAGATAAAGGTTCTGGAGACAGCTGGTTAGGTGAATCCAAATCGACTGGTTCTGGAGTTGCTGGTTGTAAGAAAATGGTATCCAGAAGTTCAGGGAAGGGTGGATCTTCAAGATCTCCGTGGTAAGCTGGTTCATCATAGTATGCTGGTTCTGGTGTTGGGGGGTCTGGAAGAAATCCTGGACTAGGTAACCCTTGGTCCAAGGATTCCAGACTTGGCCATTTTAAGTCATTAAGGTCCATAGATTCTGGGGTGAGTGGGCTCAATACAACAAAGTCACCTTGTTCTTGGAGTGTATAGTCCACTATGTTTGGATCTATAGCATCTTTACCTGATTCTGTCAATGACTGCTCTTGCTCAGTTCCAATATGAATATCAAAAGATTCCTGACTTGGAGTTGCTTCATCTAAAGACTCATGGGGTAATGACGCCTCTGGTGGGCTTTTAATCTCAGGATCCAGTTTCGGCCAGTGTAGATCGGCCAAATTCACAGGTTCGAGGTTTGTAAAATCCAGCACGATTGAATCCACCCTGTCCAAAGATGATGCCTGTAAACAATACGCAGATTCTAAAGGTTCCGGAGGGTCTGGAGGGGTCATGGGATCTGGATCGAGCTCAGGCCAGCACAATGATGACAGGTCAACAGGTTCTGGAGGGGTCAAGTTGGCGAAGGTTGGATCATCGAGATCAGCAAGCTGGGAGTTCGGGTCTGTTCGAAACAGAGGTCTGTACGCTGAGACGTGTAGGACATTTTTATCCACAGGTCCGGGGACTTGCATGGATAATACGTTAGGATCCACGGGTGAGGGGCAGTTTACAGCGGCGTCCGCAGTGTTCTGTCGAACCAGAGTCTTGCTCCCAGCCTGGGTGCTGACGGATACCTGGTCAGAAGGATGTTGGGTCGTCTTTGCCCATCTTGGTGACCAGGTGTTGTAGCGCTGTGCAAAGGTTGAGAAGTTACTGTTAAAGGCTCGGAGCTCGGTGCAGAGATCCCGTCTGAGCTCAGCCAGCTCCTTACGCATGGCCGAAACATCCTCCCTCCACTGCTGGCTGATCGCTAGGGCTAGGTCAGCCGTCTCCTGTACGCTCGAAGGGACGGGGCGCGGTCTAACCGGAATGCTGCTCTGGTGTGGTGACAGCGAGGGAACCGCGGTGGCGGAGCGACTGCTGTACAAGCTCCTCAATTTGGTTTCGGTCTCAGAATGGCCCACGTTCCTCCGGGCCACCGAGGACATGTCTGCCTCCTTGTCGAGTAAATTGTCCTCATTGAGCAAACCAGTGCCCTCAAGCAATTCATTTCCCTCTGGAAGACAAACATACACAACCGGGAGAGGATGTAATGTTCTGACAGGTTAGGACAGCCAGAGACACTCTACAAGATCTGTCTGCAGAGCCTGAAACAAACACGTGAGTCAAATTAAGCTTTAGTGCCCTGTGGGTTCTGCCTTAATGAGGGAGGAGGTTCTTAATGACTCTTTGATGGCATAATAATGGTTTGAAGCAACATTTCAGCAGGAAACCTCACATCAAGGCTGAGATCAAATGGGGGAATTAGTGGGGATGAGCAGTAACGAAGACTGAATTAGGGACCCAGGTGGACTTCTGAGAATCTGAGCCCAATTTAAGACAGTTGTGTTTGTTGTGCATACAAAAGTTTGGGTTAAGAAAGGTGAATGTGATTCGACATGGGGTCAAAGGAGAAAAACAGTCAAGGGGAAGTGTGGAGGTAGGGACTTTGCTCACCTCTATGGGGTACCCACATTTCTACTGGCACCCCTCTCTTATAGGGGTACTACTGGAAGTGGGGACTTTGCTCACCTCTATGGGGTACCCACATTTCTACTGGCACCCCTCTCTTATAGGGGTACTACTGGAAGTGGGGACTTTGCTCACCTCTATGGGGTACCCACACTTCTACCAGCACCCCTCTCTTGTAGAGGTACTACTGGAAGTAGAGACTTAGCTCACCTCTATGGGGTACCCACATTTTACTGGCACCCCTCTCTTGTAGAGGTACTACTGGAGGTGGGGACTTTGCTCACCTCTATGGGGTACCCACATTTCTCCCAGCCCCCCCTCTCTTGTAG
Source organism: Trichomycterus rosablanca (assembly GCF_030014385.1). Taxonomy (NCBI): domain Eukaryota; kingdom Metazoa; phylum Chordata; class Actinopteri; order Siluriformes; family Trichomycteridae; genus Trichomycterus; species Trichomycterus rosablanca. Next base: position 36,649,797 of record NC_086000.1, on the reverse strand, counting down.
AGGTACCACTGGAAGTTGGGACTTTGCTCACCTCTACGCCACTATGGGGTACCCACATTTCTACTGGCACTCCTCTCTTGTAGAGGTACTACTGGAAATAGAGAATTTGCTCACCTCTATGCCTCTATGGGGTACCCACATTTCTACCGGCACCCCTCTCTTGTAGAGGTACTACTGGAAATAGAGAATTTGCTCACCTCTATGCCTCTATGGGGTACCCACATTTCTACCGGCACCCCTCTCTTGTAGAGGTACTAATGGAAGTAGGGACAGTGCTCACCTCTATGGGGTACCCACATTTCTACTGGCACCCCTCTCTTGTAGAGGTACTCTTGAATTGCGGTGACTGTTTGCCTTTTTTGGCTGACTTGGCCATGGATCCATGGGCCAAAATGAGCAAAGGGAGCAATACCTCTACTGTCAGGGGACCCCACCTTTCAGGCGCTCTACATTGCAGAGATCATAATTAGCAACTGTGTCTGTAGCTCTGGGCAAAGGAAGGTGGGGTTGAATCCAAATACCCCAAGAGCCCCAAGAGCAAAAGTGGGTCCCTGGTATGTGGCGCACCCTTCTTAGAGGGCTCAGAGAGGTCAGTCCAATGGGATCCATGGACCACAATTAGAGAAGGGAGCAATACCTCTACCTGTCAGGGGACCCCACTTTTCTGGCACACGACCTTGCAGGAGAAGCTCTGTAGCTCTGGGCAGTGGAAGGTGGGGTTAAATCCAAATACCCCAAGAGCCCCAAGAGCAAACGTGGGTCCCTGGAATGTGGCGCACCCTTCGACGCAGTGGCTTGACGTGTTTGGGGTGCAGAAAGTGTGTAGTAAGTTTAGAAACGTAGAGTTGATTTTTTGGGCTCCAAACAAATGCAGCGATCGCGGGACATGGGTAATTTTGTTTCCTAGTCTCATCGGATAGTAAAAATCGAGCCAATTTCGTCTGGCGTGCGACAACACGGCATCGCGGCCGCTGTTTCATCAGCGTTGGGTGATGGCAGATGCTAATGCTGAGTTATTACAGGCAAATGGGCTTATTTTGACTCACATTATCTCGGGTTTGTTTCATGCTGTTACTCTGCCTTCTCACTCAAACATTGATTTGCATGTGTTTTATTTCGCCTCCCGTCTCAAAGCACAAAACAGAGAGTCCTACCCCCGGAGGGGAACCTGGAGAGAGTAATAACCGCCACGTCTCGAGAAAACATCATCAAATCCTTCCGGCTGGCGGGAGCTCCGTGTTTTGTGCATCGAAAAGAGACAAATGCGAGCAAAGCTTTTAGCCTAATCTTTCTGTGTGTCTCAGCAGAGCAGGTATGAACCCTATTGAACATGAAAGGCCCGCACAAAGATATCGAAAAAATAAATAAACAAACAAACAAACAAACAAAAAAAAAGACCAGGACTCATCGAGCGGAACCACTTAGGGTACTGTTCGTACCAATGCACGTATGGCACGCTTACCAAAACAATTGCAAATTCGTTTCAGTGAGAAGGCAGTGTAAACATACAGGAGCGCATCGACAGACCCAAAGTCTCTCCAGCCGTCCCTAGCCCTGTCTCCTAAACAGCCAATTACGGGAAGCCGCCCGTATCCGAGAGCCTCATAACGATCATCGTACTCGTCCCCGGTACAAGTTCCCGGTATGCGGCTTCATTGTTAAGAGTCTCTGAGAGCTCTGAAAGTCCCTGAAAACATTCAGCCAGTCACAGGCCCTGTGGGAGAGAGAACTCAACACTGAAATGGTTTTGTTGGTTTCAACAGCTGCACATCACAGGATAAAAATAAATAACGAAAGGAAGAAAGGAAGAGTAGAGAGAGGAAATGAAAACAAACTACAGATACGAAGCCTGCTAGGTGAGAAGCATTGAACCGGGGAGCATTTGGAGATGCCATTAGAATCCACTTCGTTTCTCCACAATCGCCCCTTAAACCCTCCCTGCCTGAGAAACAACTGGGTTGGAAAATGGAACAGAATCTGGACACACACAGTGGAATGATACAGAAGCTAATTTTTTCCCCCTTGATTTGAAGAGGAAAACAAGTCGGATGCTTTCGTTTCCCCCTGAGCGTTCGATTTCAATAGGGTTCATTGCCTGGCTCTCTAAGGCACACCAGAACTTACCTGCTGGTTCTTTATGAGGACGGAAAAATACACAGACAGATTTCTTGCAATGCAGCTTTCATGCACACATGCCACGCCAAACACAGTACATCCATGCGGCACTTAATGGTACAAGGAGCAAAAACATTTATATAGGACTATACACTGATCATCCGTGTTTCTACACTCACTGTCCATTTTATCAGCTCCACTTACCATATAGAAGCACTTTATAGTTCTACAATTACTGACTGTAGTCCATCTGTTTCTCTACATACTTTTTTAACCTGCTTTCACCCTGTTCTTCAATGGTCAGGACCCCCACAGAGCAGGTATTATTTAGGTGGTGGATCATTCTCAGCACTGCAGTGACACTGACATGGTGGTGGTGTGTTAGTGTGTGTTGTGCTGGTATGAGTGGATCAGACACAGCAGCGCTGCTGGAGTTTTTAAATACCGTGTCCACTCACTGTCCACTCTATTAGACACTCCTACCTAGTCGGTCCACCTTGTAGATGTAAAGTCAGAGACGATCGCTCATCTATTGCTGCTGTTTGAGTCGGTCATCTTCTAGACCTTCATCAGTGGTCACAGGACGCTGCCCACGGGGCGCTGTCGGCTGTATATTTTTGGTTGGTGGACTATTCTCAGTCCAGCAGTGACAGTGAGGTGTTTAGAAACTCCAGCAGCGCTGCTGTGTCTGATCCACTCGTACCAGCACAACACACACTAACACACCACCACCATGTCAGTGTCACCTTCATCAGTGGTCACAGGACGCTGCCCACCGGGCGCTGTTGGCTAGATATTTTTGGTTGGTGGACGATTCTCAGTCCAGCAGTGACAGTGAGGTGTTTAAAAACTCCAGCAGCACTGCTGTGTCTGATCCACTTATACCAGCACAACACACACTAACACACCACCACCATGTCAGTGTCACTGCAGTGCTGAGAATGATCCACCACCTAAATAATACCTGCTCTGTGGGGGTCCTGTGGGGGTCCTGACCATTGAAGAACAGCATGAAAGGGGCTAACAAAGCATGCAGAGTAACAGATGGACTACAGTCAGTAATTGTAGAACTACAAAGTGCTTCTATATGGTAAGTGGAGCTGATCGGAGTGTTATGGCTGATCGGTGTAAATGTAAAGTCGCAATAGAACAATTTGGGGACAGATGTACACTCTTGGTTCCTCAACATAACGTGGAGCATCTACATTTTGAGAAAGTTCCAAGGGTCGCATGGGAAAAAAATGACAAGAAGAGGTGCAGTAGTCCAGTTTTAAGGTTAAGGTTCTGGTCTAGATATCAGAAGATTGTTGGTTGGTTGGTTCATGTCTCTCCATCGCCAGGTTGCCACTGTTGGGCCACTGAGTGAGGTCCTCAAGTCCTCACTCTGGATTAAAAGCATCTGCTAAATGTCATAAATGTCCAGAAAATGTCTGTAATGGTGGCAGGAGATTAACCATGCCCCCAATTAGCTTTCAAGGAGCGTCCAAGGAGCTTCCAAGGAGTTACGATTAGCTCTAGTGAGTTTTCCAGGGGCGTGGCAACACCATGACGTGGACATTTTATCCCCAATATGTCAGTCTCCCGGGGTTTAGATACAAGTGGATGTGGGATGGATGGAGGTCCTTTCTTTGGATGGATATCAGTTCTAGGTATTTACTTCTGTAAAGCTCCTCTCATTTCAGAAATGGTTGTACATGAAGACAGAACCTGCAGGGCTTCCTTTTAAGCTGGAATCCCACTTCTCTGAGGCTACAAGCAAAGCAGATGTCTGTAATGGGTGTGACCTTGTTGAACTTGTTTAGTACTTAGTACTATAGACGAGTTCTGCTCCATTCATCCAAAACCACGTCAGATATGTAAGACCAAGAGTTACAATCAGCTGTTTATCCTTCTTAGCCAGAAGGACCTTCAGGAAGACCTTCAGAAAGACCTGTGGTTGAGAAGCTCCGGCCTTGGATATTCTGGCTCAGCATGACAGTAGTTCTCATACTACCTAGAGGGTGGTAATGCCGAGGAACGCATCTCAGCACGTCTTGCCGATTATATCATGGGAGTCAACTCATCACTTGTAGCTAAACCCCAGCAGACTGACATACTTGGAAAAATTTCCACACGTCATGGTCTTGCCACCCTCCTGGAGAACGTCTGTCATTCTCAGTTGATGCTGCCAATCGTACAAGGTCCAAAATTTCTCCTTATTTCTCTCTGTGGAAGCTACTCAGGTGCTTGTTTGACCTCCTGTCGTCCTCATGGGCATTTTCTGGACTTTTTAATCCAAAGTGAGGACTGGAGGTCTTGCTCAGGGGCTCAACAGTGGCAACTTGGCGATGGTGGTGATGGTGAACCAACCATCTTCTGATAACTAGTCCAGAACCTTAACCACTGAGCAACCACCAGACCGTCTTCCTTCCTAGTCCTAGTGAAGACCTACTGTGTACTTTGGATCATTTAAGCTACAATCCTGACCTGAACTGACCAACCCTCAGGACTCAAGGAAGATGAGCATTCAGGCTCTTATCTGGACAGACGACCTTTCTTCTTCCTCACTTTGTACTTACTTACACTATGCGACCAAAAGTATTTGCACGTCTGGCCTTGAGCTTGCTGGACGTCCCATTTCAGAGTGTCATCTTTTCAGCTAGAACAACAGTTGATCTTCTGAGAAGGCTTCTCACAAGACTTATGAACAAAAAGTATGTCTGTGTGTGGGAATTTGTGCCCATTCAGCCATAAGATGGCAGCATTTGGATGGCCGGGCACTGATGTTGATGTTCCGGTTCATTCCAGAGTTGTTGAGTGGGGCTGAGGTCAGTTCCTTTAAACTGAGATTTTCTTCATGTGTTTGTAGAGCTCGCTCATGCTGGAAGAGGAAAGGGCCTTCCCTAAACTGGGGGCGTCCCAATACTTTTGTCCATATAGTGTAACTTTAGTGTAAGTGTAAGGTTCTGAAGGTTCCTCTGATAAATATTTAAGGTTGGCATGTTTGCGGTCGAAGAGTGTACACCATGTTTGTATATTTTATAAGAACATGCAGAAACCGCCAAAATAGGTCCATAATTTGACCCTAAACCTAATTCGGGGCAACATTCCACCCTAAATTGTTCATATTCTTTTATGTCACCGTCACCTGCCGGCCACGCCTGCTGATACTGGTTTGTAACTTATCCAAAACACATCGCAGCACGAGGAGACTCACCGGCCGTGGACCTGATGGTGGAGGCGACGGTGGACGAGCTCATGGAGGGCACGCACTCGTCGTCCTGCGAGTATCCGGCCTGTATGGCGCGCAGGTAGCTGTGACTGCGCGTCCGAAAGCAGCCGGGAAGGTCCAGTGCCTCCACGGCGTGCGACTCCACCTCGCCGAACACCGACTCGTTGACCGACTCGAACTGGCCGTTCATCTCGGCCTCGCTCACCTGAAACATCACGAAGGATGATTACGTTAGGCTTGGCTTTTGTACCTGTCAGCCCTAATAAAGGAGGTGTGGCTTTTGTACCTGTCAGCCCTAATAAAAGAGGTGTGGCCTCTGTACCTGTCATTACTAATGAAGGAGGTGTGGCCTCTGTTCTTGTCAGCCCTAATGAAAGAGGTGGGGCCTCTGTACCTGTCAGCCCTACTAAAGGAGGTGTGGCTTCTGTACCTGTCAGCCCTAATGAAGGAGGTGTGGCCTCAGTATCTTTCAGTTCTAGTAAAGAAGGTGTGGCCTTAGAACTTGTTAGTCTCAGTAAAGGAGGTGTAACCTAAGTACCTGTCAGTCCCAGTAAAAAAGGTGTGGCTTCAGCACCAGTCAGTACTAATGAAGGAGGTGTGGCCTCTGTACCTGTCAGACCTAATGAAGGAGGTGTGGCCTCTGTACCTGTCAGTCACAAAGAAGGAGGTGTCCCTTAAATTTAGACCAGTTTCAGTAAAGAAGGCGTGGCCTCTGTACAAGTCAGTCCCAGTAAACAAGGTGTACCCTAAGTACCTGTCAGTCCCAGTAAAGAAGGTGTAACCTAAGTACCTGTCAGGCCCAGTAAAGAAGGTGTAACCCAAGTACCTGTCAGGCCCAGTAAAGAAGGTGTAACCTAAGTACCTGTCAGTCCCAGTAAAGAAGGTGTAACCTAAGTACCTGTCAGGCCCAGTAAAGAAGGTGTAACCTAAGTACCTGTCAGTCCCAGTAAAGAAGGTGTAACCTAAGTACCTGTCAGTCCCAGTAAAGAAGGTGTAACCTAAGTACCTGTCAGTCCCAGTAAAGAAAGTGTAACATACAGGGGTTGGACAAAATAACTGAAACACCTGTCATTTTAGTGTGGGAGGTTTCATGGCTAAATTGGACCAGTCTGGTGGCCAATCTTCATTAATTGCACATTGCACCAGTAAGAGCAGAGTGTGAAGGTTCAATTAGCAGGGTAAGAGCACAGTTTTGCTCAAAATATTGCAATGCACACAACATTATGGGTGACATACCAGAGTTCAAAAAAGGACAAATTGTTGGTGCACGTCTTGCTGGCGCATCTGTGACCAAGACAGCAAGTCTTTGTGATGTATCAAGAGCCACGGTATTTAGGGTAATGTCAGCATACCACCAAGAAGGACAAACCACATCCAACAGGATTAACTGTGGACGCAAGAGGAAGCTGTCTGAAAGGGATGTTCGGGTGCTAACCCGGATTGTATCCAAAAAACATAAAACCACGGCTGCCCAAATCACGGCAGAATTAAATGTGCACCTCAACTCTCCTGTTTCCACCAGAACTGTCCATCGGGAGCTCCACAGGGTCAATATACACGGCCGGGCTGCTATAGCCAAACCTTTGGTCACTCGTGCCAATGCCAAACGTCGGTTTCAATGGTGCAAGGAGCGCAAATCTTGGGCTGTGGACAATGTGAAACATGTATTGTTCTCTGATGAGTCCACCTTTACTGTTTTCCCCACATCCGGGAGAGTTACGGTGTGGAGAAGCCCCAAGGAAGCGTACCACCCAGACTGTTGCATGCCAAGAGTGAAGCATGGGGGTGGCTCAGTGATGGTTTGGGCTGCCATATCATGGCATTCCCTTGGCCCAATACAATACTTGTGCTAGATGGGCGCATCACTGCCAAGGACTACCGAACCATTCTGGAGGACCATGTGCATCCAATGGCGGTGCCGTGTATCAGGATGACAATGCACCAATACACACAGCAAGACTGGTGAAAGATTGGTTTGATGAACATGAAAGTGAAGTTGAACATCTCCCATGGCCTGCACAGTCACCAGATCTAAATATTATTGAGCCACTTTGGGGTGTTTTGGAGAAGCGAGTCAGGAAACGTTTTCCTCCACCAGCATCACGTAGTGACCTGGCCACTATCCTGCAAGAAGAATGGCTTAAAATCCCTCTGACCACTGTGCAGGACTTGTATATGTCATTTCCAAGACGAATTGACGCTGTATTGGCCGCAAAAGGAGGCCCTACACCATACTAATAAATTATTGTGGTCTAAAACCAGGTGTTTCAGTTATTTTGTCCAACCCCTGTAAGTACATGTCAGTCCCAGTAAAGAAGGTGTAACCTAAGTACCTGTCAGTCCCAGTAAAGAAAGTGTAACCCAAGTACCTGTCAGGCCCAGTAAAGAAGGTGTAACCCAAGTACCTGTCAGTCCCAGTAAAGAAGGTGTAACCTAAGTACCTGTCAGTCCCAGTAAAGAAGGTGTAACCCAAGTACCTGTCAGTCCCAGTAAAGAAGGTGTAACCTAAGTACCTGTCAGGCCCAGTAAAGAAGGTGTAACCCAAGTACCTGTCAGTCCCAATAAAGAAGGTGTAACCTAAGTACCTGTTAGTCCCAGTAAAGAAAGTGTAACCTAAGTACCTGTCAGTCCCAGTAAAGAAGGTGTAACTTAAATACCTGTCAGTCCCAGTAAAGAAAGTGTAACCTAAGTACCTGTCAGTCCCAGTAAAGAAGGTGTAACCTAAGTACCTGCCAGTCCCAGTAGAAAGGGTATGGCCTCTGTACCTGTCAGTCCCAGTAAAGAAGGCGTGGCCTTAGTACCTGTAAGTCCCAGTAAATTAAGTGTAACCTAAGTACCTGTCAGTCCCAGTAAAGAAGGTGTAACCTAAGTACCTGTCAGTCCTGGTAAAGAAGGTGTAACTTAAGTACCTGTCAGTCCCAGTAAAGAAGGTGTAACCCAAGTACCTGTCAGTCCCAGTAAAAAGGGTGTGGCCTCTGTACCTGTCAGTCCCAGTAAAGAAAGTGTAACCCAAGTACCTGTCAGTCCCAGTAAAGAAGGTGTAACCCAAGTACCTGTCAGTCCCAGTAAAGAAGGTGTAACCTAAGCACCTGTCAGTCCCAGTAAAGAAGGTGTAACCTAAGTACCTGTCAGTCCCAGTAAAGAAGATGTAACCTAAGTACCTGTCAGTCCCAGTAAAGAAGGTGTAACCCAAGTACCTGTCAGTCCCAGTAAAGAAGGTGTAACCTAAGTACCTGTCAGTCCCAGTAAAGAAGGTGTAACCCAAGTACCTGTCAGTCCCAGTAAAGAAGGTGTAACCCAAGTACCTGTCAGTCCCAGTAAAGAAGGTGTAACCCAAGTACCTGTCAGTCCCAGTAAAGAAGGTGTAACCTAAGTACCTGTCAGTCCCAGTAAAGAAGGTGTAACCTAAGTACCTGTCAGTCCCAGTAAAGAAGGTGTAACCTAAGTACCTGTAAGTCCCAGTAAAGAAGGTGTAACTTAAGTACCTGTCAGTCCCAGTAAATTAAGTGTAACCTAAGTACCTGTCAGTCCCAGTAAAGAAGGTGTAACCTAAGTACCTGTCAGTCCCAGTAAAGAAGGTGTAACCTAAGTACCTGTTAGTCCCAGTAAAGAAGGTGTGGCCTCTGTACCTGTCAGTCCCAGTAAAAAGGGTGTGGCCTCTGTACCTGTCAGTCCCAGTAAAGAAGGTGTAACCTAAGTACCTGTCAGTCCCAGTAAAGAAGGTGTAACCTAAGTACCTGTCAGTCCCAGTAAAGAAGGCGTGGCCTTAGTACCTGTCAGTCCCAGTAAATTAAGTGTAACCTAAGTACCTGTCAGTCCCAGTAAAGAAGGTGTAACCTAAGTACCTGTCAGTCCCAGTAAAGAAGGTGTAACCTAAGTACCTGTCAGTCCTGGTAAAGAAGGTGTAACTTAAGTACCTGTCAGTCCCAGTAAAGAAGGTGTAACCCAAGTACCTGTCAGTCCCAGTAAAAAGGGTGTGGCCTCTGTACCTGTCAGTCCCAGTAAAGAAAGTGTAACCCAAGTACCTGTCAGTCCCAGTAAAGAAGGTGTAACCCAAGTACCTGTCAGTCCCAGTAAAGAAGGTGTAACCTAAGCACCTGTCAGTCCCAGTAAAGAAGGTGTAACCTAAGTACCTGTCAGTCCCAGTAAAGAAGGTGTAACCTAAGTACCTGTCAGTCCCAGTAAAGAAGGTGTAACCTAAGTAACTGTCAGTCCCAGTAAAGAAGGTGTAACCTAAGTACCTGTCAGTCCCAGTAAAGAAGGTGTAACCTAAGTACCTGTCAGTCCCAGTAAAGAAGGTGTAACTTAAGTACCTGTCAGTCCCAGTAAATTAAGTGTAACCTAAGTACCTGTCAGTCCCAGTAAAGAAGGTGTAACCTAAGTACCTGTCAGTCCCAGTAAAGAAGGTGTAACCTAAGTACCTGTTAGTCCCAGTAAAGAAGGTGTGGCCTCTGTACCTGTCAGTCCCAGTAAAAAGGGTGTGGCCTCTGTACCAGTCAGTCCCAGTAAAGAAAGTGTAACCTAAGTACCTGCCAGTCCCAGTAGAAAGGGTATGGCCTCTGTACCTGTCAGTCCCAGTAAAGAAGGCGTGGCCTTAGTACCTGTCAGTCCCAGTAAAGAAGGCGTGGCCTTAGTACCTGTCAGTCCCAGTAAATTAAGTGTAACCTAAGTACCTGTCAGTCCCAGTAAAGAAGGTGTAACCTAAGTACCTGTCAGTCCCAGTAAAGAAGGTGTAACCTAAGTACCTGTCAGTCCTGGTAAAGAAGGTGTAACTTAAGTACCTGTCAGTCCCAGTAAAGAAGGTGTAACCCAAGTACCTGTCAGTCCCAGTAAAAAGGGTGTGGCCTCTGTACCTGTCAGTCCAAGTAAAGAAAGTGTAAGCCAAGTACCTGTCAGTCCCAGTAAAGAAGGTGTAACCCAAGTACCTGTCAGTCCCAGTAAAGAAGGTGTAACCTAAGTACCTGTCAGTCCCAGTAAAGAAGGTGTAACCTAAGTACCTGTCAGTCCCAGTAAAGAAGGTGTAACCTAAGTACCTGTCAGTCCCAGTAAAGAAGGTGTAACCTAAGTACCTGTCAGTCCCAGTAAAGAAGGTGTAACTTAAGTACCTGTCAGTCCCAGTAAATTAAGTGTAACCTAAGTACCTGTCAGTCCCAGTAAAGAAGGTGTAACCTAAGTACCTGTCAGTCCCAGTAAAGAAGGTGTAACCTAAGTACCTGTTAGTCCCAGTAAAGAAGGTGTGGCCTCTGTACCTGTCAGTCCCAGTAAAAAGGGTGTGGCCTCTGTACCAGTCAGTACCAGTAAAGAAAGTGTAACCTAAGTACCTGCCAGTCCCAGTAGAAAGGGTATGGCCTCTGTACCTGTCAGTCCCAGTAAAGAAGGCGTGGCCTTAGTACCTGTCAGTCCCAGTAAAGAAGGTGTAACCTAAGTACCTGTTAGTCCCAGTAAAGAAGGTGTGGCCTCTGTACCTGTCAGTCCCAGAAAAAAAGGTGTGGCCTCTGTACCAGTCAGTCCCAGTAAAGAAAGTGTAACCTAAGTACCTGCCAGTCCCAGTAGAAAGGGTATGGCCTCTGTACCTGTCAGTCCCAGTAAAGAAGGCGTGGCCTTAGTACCTGTCAGTCCCAGTAAAGAAGGCGTGGCCTTAGTACCTGTCAGTCCCAGTAAATTAAGTGTAACCTAAGTACCTGTCAGTCCCAGTAAAGAAGGTGTAACCTAAGTACCTGTCAGTCCCAGTAAAGAAGGTGTAACCTAAGGACCTGTCAGTCCTGGTAAAGAAGGTGTAACTTAAGTACCTGTCAGTCCCAGTAAAGAAGGTGTAACCCAAGTACCTGTCAGTCCCAGTAAAAAGGGTGTGGCCTCTGTACCTGTCAGTCCAAGTAAAGAAAGTGTAACCCAAGTACCTGTCAGTCCCAGTAAAGAAGGTGTAACCCAAGTACCTGTCAGTCCCAGTAAAGAAGGTGTAACCTAAGTACCTGTCAGTCCCAGTAAAGAAGGTGTAACCTAAGTACCTGTCAGTCCCAGTAAAGAAGGTGTAACCTAAGTACCTGTCAGTCCCAGTAAAGAAGGTGTAACCTAAGTACCTGTCAGTCCCAGTAAAGAAGGTGTAACTTAAGTACCTGTCAGTCCCAGTAAATTAAGTGTAACCTAAGTACCTGTCAGTCCCAGTAAAGAAAGTGTAACCTAAGTACCTGCCAGTCCCAGTAGAAAGGGTATGGCCTCTGTACCTGTCAGTCCCAGTAAAAAAGGCGTGGCCTTAGTACCTGTCAGTCCCAGTAAAGAAGGTGTAACCTAAGTACCTGTTAGTCCCAGTAAAGAAGGTGTGGCCTCTGTACCTGTCAGTCCCAGTAAAAAGGGTGTGGCCTCTGTACCAGTCAGTCCCAGTAAAGAAAGTGTAACCTAAGTACCTGCCAGTCCCAGTAGAAAGGGTATGGCCTCTGTACCTGTCAGTCCCAGTAAAGAAGGCGTGGCCTTAGTACCTGTCAGTCCCAGTAAAGAAGGCGTGGCCTTAGTACCTGTCAGTCCCAGTAAATTAAGTGTAACCTAAGTACCTGTCAGTCCCAGTAAAGAAGGTGTAACCTAAGTACCTGTCAGTCCCAGTAAAGAAGGTGTAACCTAAGTACCTGTCAGTCCTGGTAAAGAAGGTGTAACTTAAGTACCTGTCAGTCCCAGTAAAGAAGGTGTAACCCAAGTACCTGTCAGTCCCAGTAAAAAGGGTGTGGCCTCTGTACCTGTCAGTCCAAGTAAAGAAAGTGTAACCCAAGTACCTGTCAGTCCCAGTAAAAAAGGTGTAACCTAAGTACCTGTCAGTCCCAGTAAAGAAGGTGTAACCTAAGTACCTGTCAGTCCCAGTAAAGAAGGTGTAACCTAAGTACCTGTCAGTCCCAGTAAAGAAGGTGTAACCTAAGTACCTGTCAGTCCCAGTAAAGAAGGTGTAACTTAAGTACCTGTCAGTCCCAGTAAATTAAGTGTAACCTAAGTACCTGTCAGTCCCAGTAAAGAAGGTGTAACCTAAGTACCTGTCAGTCCCAGTAAAGAAGGTGTAACCTAAGTACCTGTTAGTCCCAGTAAAGAAGGTGTGGCCTCTGTACCTGTCAGTCCCAGTAAAAAGGGTGTGGCCTCTGTACCAGTCAGTCCCAGTAAAGAAAGTGTAACCTAAGTACCTGCCAGTCCCAGTAGAAAGGGTATGGCCTCTGTACCTGTCAGTCCCAGTAAAGAAGGCGTGGCCTTAGTACCTGTCAGTCCCAGTAAAGAAGGCGTGGCCTTAGTACCTGTCAGTCCCAGTAAATTAAGTGTAACCTAAGTACCTGTCAGTCCCAGTAAAGAAGGTGTAACCTAAGTACCTGTCAGTCCCAGTAAAGAAGGTGTAACCTAAGTACCTGTCAGTCCTGGTAAAGAAGGTGTAACTTAAGTACCTGTCAGTCCCAGTAAAGAAGGTGTAACCCAAGTACCTGTCAGTCCCAGTAAAAAGGGTGTGGCCTCTGTACCTGTCAGTCCCAGTAAAGAAAGTGTAACCCAAGTACCTGTCAGTCCCAGTAAAGAAGGTGTAACCCAAGTACCTGTCAGTCCCAGTAAAAAAGGTGTAACCTAAGTACCTGTCAGTCCTGGTAAAGAAGGTGTAACTTAAGTACCTGTCAGTCCCAGTAAAGAAGGTGTAACCCAAGTACCTGTCAGTCCCAGTAAAAAGGGTGTGGCCTCTGTACCTGTCAGTCCCAGTAAAGAAAGTGTAACCCAAGTACCTGTCAGTCCCAGTAAAGAAGGTGTAACCCAAGTACCTGTCAGTCCCAGTAAAGAAGGTGTAACCTAAGCACCTGTCAGTCCCAGTAAAGAAGGTGTAACCTAAGTACCTGTCAGTCCCAGTAAAGAAGGTGTAACCTAAGTACCTGTCAGTCCCAGTAAAGAAGGTGTAACCTAAGTACCTGTCAGTCCCAGTAAAGAAGGTGTAACTTAAGTACCTGTCAGTCCCAGTAAATTAAGTGTAACCTAAGTACCTGTCAGTCCCAGTAAAGAAGGTGTAACCTAAGTACCTGTCAGTCCCAGTAAAGAAGGTGTAACCTAAGTACCTGTTAGTCCCAGTAAAGAAGGTGTGGCCTCTGTACCTGTCAGTCCCAGTAAAAAGGGTGTGGCCTCTGTACCTGTCAGTCCCAGTAAAGAAAGTGTAACCAAAGTACCTGCCAGTCCCAGTAGAAAGGGTATGGCCTCTTTACCTGTCAGTCCCAGTAAAGAAGGCGTGGCCTTAGTACCTGTCAGTCCCTGTAAATTAAGTGTAACCTAAGTACCTGTCAGTCCCAGTAAAGAAGGTGTAACCTAAGTACCTGTCAGTCCCAGTAAAGAAGGTGTAACCTAAGTACCTGTCAGTCCTGGTAAAGAAGGTGTAACTTAAGTACCTGTCAGTCCCAGTAAAGAAGGTGTAACCCAAGTACCTGTCAGTCCCAGTAAAAAGGGTGTGGCCTCTGTACCAGTCAGTCCCAGTAAAGAAAGTGTAACCTAAGTACCTGTCAGTCCCAGTAAAGAAGGTGTAACCTAAGTACCTGTTAGTCCCAGTAAAGAAGGTGTGGCCTCTGTACCTGTCAGTCCCAGTAAAAAGGGTGTGGCCTCTGTACCAGTCAGTCCCAGTAAAGAAAGTGTAACCTAAGTACCTGCCAGTCCCAGTAGAAAGGGTATGGCCTCTGTACCTGTCAGTCCCAGTAAAGAAGGCGTGGCCTTAGTACCTGTCAGTCCCAGTAAAGAAGGCGTGGCCTTAGTACCTGTCAGTCCCAGTAAATTAAGTGTAACCTAAGTACCTGTCAGTCCCAGTAAAGAAGGTGTAACCTAAGTACCTGTCAGTCCCAGTAAAGAAGGTGTAACCTAAGTACCTGTCAGTCCTGGTAAAGAAGGTGTAACTTAAGTACCTGTCAGTCCCAGTAAAGAAGGTGTAACCCAAGTACCTGTCAGTCCCAGTAAAAAGGGTGTGGCCTCTGTACCTGTCAGTCCCAGTAAAGAAAGTGTAACCCAAGTACCTGTCAGTCCCAGTAAAGAAGGTGTAACCCAAGTACCTGTCAGTCCCAGTAAAGAAGGTGTAACCTAAGTACCTGTCAGTCCTGGTAAAGAAGGTGTAACTTAAGTACCTGTCAGTCCCAGTAAAGAAGGTGTAACCCAAGTACCTGTCAGTCCCAGTAAAAAGGGTGTGGCCTCTGTACCTGTCAGTCCCAGTAAAGAAAGTGTAACCCAAGTACCTGTCAGTCCCAGTAAAGAAGGTGTAACCCAAGTACCTGTCAGTCCCAGTAAAGAAGGTGTAACCTAAGCACCTGTCAGTCCCAGTAAAGAAGGTGTAACCTAAGTACCTGTCAGTCCCAGTAAAGAAGGTGTAACCTAAGTACCTGTCAGTCCCAGTAAAGAAGGTGTAACCTAAGTACCTGTCAGTCCCAGTAAAGAAGGTGTAACCTAAGTACCTGTCAGTCCCAGTAAAGAAGGTGTAACTTAAGTACCTGCCAGTCCCAGTAAATTAAGTGTAACCTAAGTACCTGTCAGTCCCAGTAAAGAAGGTGTAACCTAAGTACCTGTCAGTCCCAGTAAAGAAGGTGTAACCTAAGTACCTGTTAGTCCCAGTAAAGAAGGTGTGGCCTCTGTACCTGTCAGTCCCAGTAAAAAGGGTGTGGCCTCTGTACCTGTCAGTCCCAGTAAAGAAAGTGTAACCTAAGTACCTGCCAGTCCCAGTAGAAAGGGTATGGCCTCTGTACCTGTCAGTCCCAGTAAAGAAGGCGTGGCCTTAGTACCTGTCAGTCCCTGTAAATTAAGTGTAACCTAAGTACCTGTCAGTCCCAGTAAAGAAGGTGTAACCTAAGTACCTGTCAGTCCCAGTAAAGAAGGTGTAACCTAAGTACCTGTCAGTCCTGGTAAAGAAGGTGTAACTTAAGTACCTGTCAGTCCCAGTAAAGAAGGTGTAACCCAAGTACCTGTCAGTCCCAGTAAAAAGGGTGTGGCCTCTGTACCTGTCAGTCCCAGTAAAGAAAGTGTAACCTAAGTACCTGCCAGTACTAGTAGAAAGGGTATGGCCTCTGTACCTGTCAGTCCCAGTAAAGAAGGCGTGGCCTTAGTATCTGTCAGTTCCAGTAAAGGAGGTGTAACCTAAGTACCTTTCAGCTTTAGTAAAGGAGGCGTGGCCTCCAGGTCACGTGACTGGAGAACAGTAACTCACCTGGCTGACTTGGCTAACACAGCTGGCCTGGCTCAGAGTGCTCACTGCCCTCATGTAGCTCTGGTTCCTGGAGCGGAACTTGGGCGAGTTGTAATTGGGTGAGGGGTCCAGCGTGATGCTGGGGTGGACGTCCCTGGTCGTCTGAAGATGGTAGCTCTGACTGAACAAAGAACGAGAACAGGAGATCATGAAAGGTTCTGGAACGTGGTACGTTAGAGGACAACAAGTCCAAATGCTAGCTAACAATAACAGAGTGTGACAGACAGACAGACAGACAGATACTTTACACCGATCAGCCATAAAATTAAAGTGTGTTTCTACACTCACTGTCCATTTTATCAGCTCCACTTACCATATAGAAGCACTTTGTAGTTCTACAATTACTGACTGTAGTCCATCTGTTTCTACCCTGTTCTTCAATGGTCAGGACCCCCACAGGACCCCCACAGAGCAGGTATTATTTAGGTGGTGGATCATTCTCAGCACTGCAGTGACACTGACATGGTGGTGGTGTGTTAGTGTGTGTTGTGCTGGTATGAGTGGATCAGACACAGCAGCGCTGCTGGAGTTTTTAAATACCGTGTCCACTCACTATCCACTCTATTAGACACTCCTACCTAGTTGGTCCACCTTGTAGATGTAAAGTCAGAGACGATCGCTCATCTATTGGTGCTGTTTGAGTCGGTCATCTTCTAGACCTTCATCAGTGGACACAGGACGCTGCCCACGGGGCGCTGTTGGCTGGATATTTTTGGTTGGTGGACGATTCTCAGTCCAGCAGTGACAGTGAGATGTTTAAAAACTCCAGCAGCGCTGCTGTGTCTGATCCACTTATACCAGCACAACACACACTAGCACACCACCACCATGTCAGTGTCACTGCAGTGCTGAGAATGATCCACCACCTAAATAATACCTGCTCTGTGGTGGTCCTGTGGGGGTCCTGACCATTGAAGAACAGCATGAAAGGGGGCAACAAAGCATGCAGAGAAACAGATGGACTACAGTCAGTAATTGTAGAACTACAAAGTGCTTCTATATGGTAAGTGGAGCTGATAAAATGGACAGTGAGTGTAGAAACAAGGAGGTGGTTTTAATGTTATGGCTGATCGGTGTATTTGTTATGTTTTTATATGAACATATACAGTATATATATATATATTACACCTGTTAGCAACTGTCATGGCTGAAACACATAAATAAAAAAATACTTGTCCAAACATTGTAGATTTATTTTAATTATTATAACTAATAAAAGAGGAACATTTGTACTGAACTTTCGGACGTTTGGACTCTCGTGTTCCCGCCAAGCCAAGAATTAAACTTTTAAACCCAACAAATCTCAGCCTGGAGCGAAAGTCCCTGCAGGACACCGAGAGTCGAACAGCTCCGTCTGTTTTCTTCTGTCCGTTAAATTACTGACACGCTAACCAGAAGCTGGACATTCTTTCGATTGGTCGCTCTCCTAAACCTCCAGATCAATAGTGCCAAATGAAAATGCAAATCGAGCGGCTTGTTAGTGAGCCAATCACGCCGAGAGTGGCTGAGAAATCCCGCTCGATAGCGTCCGAGCGTTCCGATGCCAGCTGGACAGACGGCTAATTGCTGGCCGAGCAAACGAGGATCCTCACGTAGCTGCCACGAAGCTTTTGTTTAGGATCCGGTCGCATCAAGTGGCTTTAATTAATAAGAACGTTTTGTGCTCTGGGAGACACGATTAATAATTATACAGTGTATCACAAAAGTGAGTACACCCCTCACATTTCTGCAAATATTTTATTATATCTTTTCATGGGACAACACTATAGAAATAAAACTTGGATATAACTTAGAGTAGTCAGTGTACAGCTTGTATAGCAGTGTAGATTTACTGTCTTCTGAAAATAACTCAACACACAGCCATTAATGTCTAAATAGCTGCAACATAAGTGAGTACACCCCACAGTGAACATGTCCAAATTGTGCCCAAAGTGTCAATATTTTGTGTGACCACCATTATTATCCAGCACTGCCTTAACCCTCCTGGGCATGGAATTCACCAGAGCTGCACAGGTTGCTACTGGAATCCTCTTCCACTCCTCCATGATGACATCACGGAGCTGGTGGATGTTAGACACCTTGAACTCCTCCACCTTCCACTTGAGGATGCGCCACAGGTGCTCAATTGGGTTTAGTCCATCACCTTTACCTTCAGCTTCCTCAGCAAGGCAGTTGTCATCTTGGAGGTTGTGTTTGGGGTCGTTATCCTGTTGGAAAACTGCCATGAGGCCCAGTTTTCGAAGGGAGGGGATCATGCTCTGTTTCAGAATGTCACAGTACATGTTGGAATTCATGTTTCCCTCAATGAACTGCAGCTCCCCAGTGCCAGCAACACTCATGCAGCCCAAGACCATGATGCTACCACCACCATGCTTGACTGTAGGCAAGATACAGTTGTCTTGGTACTTCTCACCAGGGTGCCGCCACACATGCTGGACACCATCTGAGCCAAACAAGTTTATCTTGGTCTCGTCAGACCACAGGGCATTCCAGACTGTACAGATTATTTGGGATGATATAGTGTGGTGATCCAGGTCTCGTGGTCAGGTCATGATTAGTGACAGGTACGTGATGGTCTACATTAACTGATGGGTTCTTGGTGTGACAGGTAGAACTAACGGTTCATAAGCTGGTTATTAGTTCTGTGATGGTTCTTAGTACATCAGGTCTATTAGTAAGTATTTATTATTCCAGGTTCATTGGTGGGTTCTCAGAATGTCAAGGTCATTGATGGTTTATTGGTATTCCAGGTTCATTGATGGGTTCTTCATATTCCAGGTTCATTGATGGGTTCTTGGTATTCCAGGTTCATTGATGGGTTCTTGATATTACAAGTTCATTAATGGGTTCTTGGTATTCCAGGTTAATTGGTGGGTTCCTGAGATGCCAGGTACACTGATGGGTTATTTGTATTCCAGGTTCATTGATTCTTGGTATTTTAGGTTCATTGATGGGTTCTGTTATGCCAGGTTTATTGATGGGTTTTTGGAATGTCAGGTTTATTAAGGCTTTTTTTGTATGGAGAGTTAATGAATGTTGTTATGCCAGTTTTATTGATGAGTTCTAAGTATTCCACGTTCATTGATGGGTTCATGGTTTTCCAGGTTCATTGATGGGTTCTTGGTATTCCAGGTTCATTAATGGGTTCTTGATATTCCAGGTTCATTGATGGCTTCTTGATATTACAAGTTCATTGATGGCTTCTTGATATTCCAGGTTCATTGATGGCTTTTTGATATTACAGGTTCATTGATGGGTTCTTTGTATTCCAAGTTCATTGATGGGTTCTTGGTATTTTAGGTTCATTGATGGGTTCTTTGTATTCCAGGTTCATTGATGGGTTCTTGTTATTCCAGGTTCATTGATGGGTTCTTGGTATTCCAGGTTAATTGATGGGTTCTTGGTATTCCAGGTTCATTGATGGAATCTTGATATTACAAGTTTATTGATGGGTTCTTGATATTACAAGTTTATTGATGGCTTCTTGATATTACAAGTTTATTGATGGCTTCTTGATATTACAAGTTTATTGATGGGTTCTTGATATTACAAGTTCATTGATGGGTTCTTGGTATTACAAGTTCATTGATGGGTTCTTGGTATTCCAGGTTCATTGATGGGTTCTTGATATTACAAGTTCATTGATGGGTTCTTGATATTACAAGTTCATTGATGGGTTCTTGATATTACAAGTTCATTGATGGCTTCTTGATATTACAAGTTCATTGATGGGTTCTTTGTATTCCAGGTTCATTGATGGGTTCTTGATATTACAAGTCCATTGATGGGTTCTTTGTATTCCAGGTTCATTGATGGGTTCTTGATATTCCAAGTTCATTGATGGGTTCTTCATATTACAAGTTCATTAATGGGTTCTTGGTATTCCAGGTTAATTGGTGGGTTCCTGAGATGCCAGGTACACTGATGGGTTATTTGTATTCCAGGTTCATTGATTCTTGGTATTTTAGGTTCATTGATGGGTTCTGTTATGCCAGGTTTATTGATGGGTTTTTGGAATGTCAGGTTTATTAAGGCTTTTTTTGTATGGAGAGTTAATGAATGTTGTTATGCCAGGTTTATTGATGGGTTATTAGTATTCCACGTTCATTGATGGGTTCATGGTTTTCCAGGTTCATTGATGGGTTCTTGGTATTCCAGGTTCATTAATGGGTTCTTGCTATTAAAGGTTCATTAATGGGTTCTTGATATTACAAGTTCATTGATGGTTTCTTGATATTACAAGTTCATTGATGGGTTCTTGATATTACAGGTTCATTGATGGCTTCTTGATATTACAAGTTCATTGATGGCTTCTTGATATTACAAGTTCATTGATGGCTTCTTGATATTACAAGTTCATTGACGGGTTACTTGTATTCCAGGTTCATTGATGGGTTCTTGATGGGTTCTTGCTATTAATTATTGCATTACCAGGTTAACTAAGCAGTTTATGAATGCCTGGGTTCACTGAGGGATCCCAGGATGGATGATGGGTTCTTGATAGGCCAGGATCAGTGATGACCGGTTACACCTATTCTGACATGGCTGAAAATAATAATAATTTTTTCTTGGTATTCCAGGTTCTGTAGTAGGTGTGTGTGTGTGTGTGTGTGTGTGTGTGTGTGTGTGTGTGTGTGCACTATTCACCTTAAGTCTGCGGCGAAGTTGGTGAGGTACTTAACCACATCACTGCTGGATTTATCCAACCGGTACGAGCTGCAAGTGGAGAGAGAAAATACAACAGTGTTACAGAGGAGGGAGGAAAGCATGTTAGTGTGGGTGTGTAGACAGATAGACAGATATATATATATTATAGATAGATAGATAAATAGATAAACAGATATAGACAGACATATATATATATATATACAGTATATATATATATATAGACAGACAGACAGATAGATAGTTAGATAGATATATAGATAGATATATACAGTAGATGTTATAGACAGACATATCGTCCTCAACACTGATTTATTTATTTGTACGTTAGATTATTAAAAACACGTTTGATTCGTTCTATAAATAATAAAAACCAGAGCGACGGAGTTGAAAGCGAATCCGGTCGTTCTTGCTCTTAACTCGGAGCCCGAGCGTCTCTCCCGAACGCGACCACCTTATCAGCGTGAATAATTGCCGAGTGCCACAATAACAATTAATGGCTCCCACTTCTAAATTAATTGGGAGTAATTTGCGTGCTGGTGAAGAACGCGGGTGGAGAATCTCAGACGACGGCAGCTATTTTAAAAAGCCCAGGAAATAAATACGCCTGATTGGATTTGATTGTAGGAGTTATGACGAAGCGACGGATCTCACAGAGAGAGACGTGAGTCTACAGACGCCGAAACAGTTGCTAACGGGGGTAAATAATATGAAGAGAGTTATATGAAGGAAATTATAGCTTCCAACTTTGCAGCAACAGTTTAGGGAAGGTCCTTCCCTGTTCCAGCATAAGCGAGCTCTATAAAGACAGGAAGAAAAGCTTCCTGCACAGAGCCCTGACCTCAGCCCCATCAACCCCATCAGCTGAGGCTTTCTTGACCAGCATCAGTGCCCAGCCATTAATATGCTGTCATCTTTTGAGTAAATGGACACAAATTCCCACAGACATACAGAAACTCTGGTGTCCTGCACAGAGCCCTGACCTCAGCACCACTCAACAGCTCTGGAATGAACTGGAACATCAACATTAACATCAATCAGCACCCAACCATACAAATACTGTCTTTTTTTGACTAAATGGGCACAAATTCCCACACATAGACATACATAGACATCAGTTGTTTTAGCTGAAAAGATCACATAGGGGTCACTCTGTTTTAATACTGTTTCTTTTTTAAATGGGACATCCAACAAGCTCATGGTCAGGCGTACAAATACTTTTGGCCATATAGTTAATTTGCCCATCCATACAAATTCTGTCATATTTTGACTAAATGGGCACAAATTCCCACACATATACATCAGAAGAGCGGCTGACGTCCAACAAGCTCCTGGTCAGGCGTCCAAATACTTTTGGCCATATAGTTTATGGAGGGGAGGGGGGGTCTACATCATCAGAGAGGTAGACATATTCCAAAAATAATTTGTTAAAAGTAGGGCTGTCGTTAATTGCGTTAATTAACGCGATTAACACATTCAAATTTTAATCACGATTAAAAAAATTATTAATCAAGAATAAAATGTTTAATCAAACAATTTTTATTGGTCTGTGTTTGTGTCACTTTAAACATAAATTACTGTGGTAATTTGTGCTGCTTTAACACAGTAACATTGTGTTTATACTGTATATTGATAACACCGGTCTTTCGGTCTACGGTTTACGGTCGTGAGTTCAAAAATCAAATCAAATCAAATCAAGGTTTATTAAGCTGCTGCTGCTGCTACATATTGTGAAACATAGGGTATAGAGTAATTTTTGTTTTCAAAAAGCGTGAGAAATCATCACTAGACAAAATTACAGTTATTAATTGACACTTTAATATCATCTTTGGTCAGAGCCGCATTTGTCTCGTCTGCGCGCATGAGCTCAGACTCAGTCTGACTGTATTTCAGAGGAATTTGGATGTAAAGCTCATGAAGTGTACACGGAACATTACAAACACCGGTGTGAAATGGATCCCAATGGACTGTAGACGCTTTAACATAGTTAACGATGTGGGTCGACATGATGTTATATGTGTTGCATCCAGAAATGGTTGATTGTAGTACCCTGAGCGCCTGTTTTCAGTGGCAGGGTTATGACAGGGTTATGAGTTGTTATGTTAACAACTTTATATAGGCACTGTAAGTAAAGCACTTTAAATTGCCACTGTGTTTGAAAGGTGCTACACAAATAAGCTTGCCTTGTTTTGCGTCATTTTTTTATTGCAATAAAAATGTGCATAACTTCAAATTTTGCTTAGTTATTTTTGCAGTCGATTAATCACGATTAATTTGTTTCTGTAATCGTGATTAATCTCGATTAATAATTTTAATCGTGTGACAGCCCTAGTTAAAAGTGTTCAGTCCTAATTTTATCTACTCGTAATTTCACAATCGACATCTAAACAAATACAAAGTTGAGCATTAGGGAATATGTATTTCACTTTGACCTCTGAATATACAACAGGATTTGAAATAACAATCATCAGTGCTTACATCTTACTGCCTCAGCCGAGCAAGCGTTACAGGGTTTATAATGCAGCACAGCAGCAGACAGCAAAGCTCAGAACCACTTCGTTATTGTATATTCAAGCGACTAGAGGTGGACAGGTACCTGACGATGAGCTAAAGGCGTGAGAACAAGACACCCGGCTGAAATGTAAACCAAACCCTCTCTGGGTTTTATAGGAGGCTGTTATAAATTCTGAGAGACGTTCTTCATAATGGGAATGAATTGTTTTAGCATGTTCTGCGGCGCTGGCTAACGCTGACTCGACAAAACTGCACCTGAGATTTAATACAGATCAGTGTGAGGAATTTCCTCCCGGCTCCGTCTCGTCCATCTTTTAGAACGTAAGTCTTTATTACGCCTGCAGGTCCTGTATAGATACGAACATAAACTAGCCAGACCCCCGAGGATGGACCGTGAGAAGATCGATGCGTATGACGGATCCCTTTCCAAACACCCATAGAAACGATTGATGTGATGTCATCATGCTGTTATTACATCATAATTAGAGTGCGCTGTTGCCAGGCAACATGCAGGATGAATAAATGTGAACTGTCACAATAAGCTTGTAAAAAAAACATGTGTTGTTTTAGTCTGTACATTATACATCATTCATCCAGTATTTTGTAACACGCCCACACCACTGTAACAGGACTGCACCTTTAAGACTAACACTATTATAGACTGTAACATTACTGTAACAGAACTGCACCTTTAAACCTGTAACACTATTATAGACTAACACTATTATAGATTGTAACACTATTACAGATTGTAACACTATTATAGACTAACATTATTATAGATTGTAACACTATTATAGACTAACACTATTATATATTGTAACACTATTACAGATTGTAACACTATTATAGACTAACACTATTATAGATTGTAACACTATTACAGATTGTAACACTATTATAGACTAATACTATTATAGATTGTAACACTATTATAGATTGTAACACAATTATAGACTAACACTATTGTAAGATTCCTTTATTGATCCACATGGGGGAAATTCAAGACTGTAACATTACTGTAACAGAACTGCACCTTTAGAACTGTAACACTATTATAGACTGTAACACTATTATAGACTAACACTATTATAGATTGTAACACTATTACAGACTGTAACACTACTAAAGACTAACACTATTGCAGACTAACACATAGATTGTAACACTATTACAGACTGTAACACTACTACAGACTAACACTATTATAGACTGTAACACTTATAGATTGTAACACTATTATAGACTGTAACACTATTATAGATTGTAACACTATTACAGACTGTAACACTACTACAGACTGTAACACTATTATAGATTGTAACACTATTATAGACTGTAACACTATTATAGATTGTAACACTATTACAGACTAACACTACTACAGACTAACACTATTATAGACTGTAACACTATTATAGACTGTAACACTATTATAGATTGTAACACTATTACAGACTAACACTACTACAGACTAACACTATTATAGACTGTAACACTATTATAGACTGTAACACTACAGTATTATAGATTGTAACACTATTACAGACTAACACTACTACAGACTAACACTATTATAGACTGTAACACTATTATAGATTGTAACACTATTATAGACTAACACTACACTATTATAGATTGTAACACTATTACAGACTAACACTACTACAGACTAACACTATTATAGACTGTAACACTATTATAGACTGTAACACTATTATAGATTGTAACACTATTACAGACTGTAACACTACTATAGATTGTAACACTATTATAGACTGTAACACTATTACAGACTAACACTACTACAGACTAACACTATTATAGATTGTAACACTACTACAGACTGTAACACTACTACAGACTAACACTATTATAGACTAACACTATTATAGATTGTAACACTACTACAGACTAACACTATTATAGACTGTAACACTATTATAGACTGTAACACTTTTATAAACTGTGACACTATTATATATTGTAACACTATTATAGACTGTAACACTATTATAGACTGTAACACTTTTATAAACTGTGACACTATTATATATTGTAACACTATTATAGACTGTAACACTATTATAGACTGTAACACTTTTATAAACTGTGACACTATTATATATTGTAACACTATTATAGACTGTGACATTAATGTAACACTACTGTAGACTGTAACACTATCATAGACTGAAACGTTAAGACCATAACACCATTATAAACTGTAACACTATTATATATTGTAACACTACTACAGACTGTAACACTATTACATATTGTAACACTACTACAGACTGTAACACTATTATATATTGTAACACTACTACAGACTGTAACACTATTATAGACTGTAACACTTTTATAGACTGTAAAACTATTATAGATTGTAACACTATTACAGACTGTAACACTATTATAGACTGTAACACTATTATATATTGTAACACTACTACAGACTGTAACACTATTATAGACTGTAACACTTTTATAGGCTGTAACACTTTTATAGACTGTAAAACTATTATATATTGTAACACTACTACAGACTGTAACACTATTATAGACTGTAACACTGTTATAGACTGTGACATTATTGTAACACTATTATATATTGTAACACTATTATAGACTGTGAAATTATTGTAACACTACTGTAGACTGTAACACTATCATAGACTGAAACTTTAAGACCATAACACCATTATAAACTGTAACACTATTGTAGACTGTAACATTACTGTAACAGGACTGAACCTTCATTACTGTAACACTATTGTAGACTGTGACATTATTGTAACACTATTGTAGACTGTAACATTACTGTAACAGGACTGAACCTTCATACTGTAACACTATTGTAGACTGTAACATTACTGTAACAGGACTAAACCATCAATACTGTAACACTATTGTAGACTGTAACATTACAGAAACAGGACTAAACCATCATTAATGTAACACTATTGTAGACTGTAACATTACTATAACAGGACTAAACCATCATTACTGTAACACTATTGTAGACTGTAACATTATTGTAACACTATTGTAGACTGTAACATTATTGTAACACTATTGTAGACTTTAACATTACTGTAACAGGACTGAACCTTCATACTGTAACACTATTATAGACTGTAACATTACTGTATCAGGACTGTACTGTCATTACTGGAACACATTTGTGGACTGATTCATCTTTGTAACAGGTTGGTAACACATTTATGGACTGATTCATCTCTGTAACAGGTTGGTAACACATTTATGGACTGAATCATCTCTGTAACAGCATGGTAACACATTTGTGGATTGATTCATCTCTGTAACAGGTTGGTAACACATTTATGGACTGAATCATCTCTGTAACAGGATGGTAACACATTTGTGGGCTGAATCATCTCTGTAACAGGATGGTAACACATTTGTGGGCTGAATCATCTCTGTAACAGGACTGACGCTGTGTCGTATCATTTCTCACCGCTCTGTATTAACACTGAAGCTAAAACACATATAATTTGGAGTCCGGTGCTTTCAGAAATTCCTTGATGATGCAGTATTAGAAACACGTAAGAGCATTAACAGAGCTCATCTATGTCACCCATCATGTGCAGTGCATATTTAAACTCCAGGGGGCGCTGAGGGTGCTTTAATCTCACCTCTGGTCTGATAGCTGCCTCTGCAGCACGTTTCTGATGAGGCCTCCGGGTCGAGCGCTCTTCTGCGGTGAGTTTTTGGGGCTGCCGTCCGAGTCGCCACTCTCTTCGTCGCCCATGGCCTTCACGTAACTGCTGCTCCTCATCCGCCGACACGGGATCTCGTCGTCCTTCCCTCCGGGGTACCCGCCCCACTCGTCCTGAGGGACCTACACACACACACACACACACACTGGGTCAGCCAATCACAGTTCAGCAAAAACTTCACGAAACTTTCCATGTATTTTATTTTAATGTCTAAGTTACTGATCACAAAATAATAAAATAAGTGCAGCTGTCAACCTATTCATCCATCCATCTATTCATCTATTCATCTATTCATCCGTCCATCTATTCATCTATCCATCCATCCATCATCTATTCATCTATCTATCCATCCATCCTCTATTCATCTATCCATCATCTATTCATCCATCCATCCATCATCTATTCATCTATCCATCCATCCATCTATTCATCTATCCATCCATCCATCATCTATTCATCTATCCATCCATCCATCTATTCATCTATCCATCCATCTATTCATCTATCCATCATCTATTCATCTATCCATCCATCCATCATCTATCCATCCATCCATCCATTCATCTATCCATCCATCTATTCATCCATCCATCTATTCATCCACCCATCATCTATTCATCTATCCATCCATCCATCATCTATTCATCTATCCATCCATCCATCCATCCATCATCTATTCATCTATCCATCCATCCATCATCTATTCATCTATCCATCCTTCCATCATCTATTCATCTATCCATCCATCCATCTATTTATCCGTCCATCTATTCATCTATCCATCATCTATTCATCTATCCATCCATCCATTATCTATTCATCTATCCATCCATCCATCTATTTATCCGTCCATCTATTCATCTATCCATCATCTATTCATCTATCCATCCATCCATTATCTATTCATCTATCCATCCATCCATCTATTCATCCGTCCATGCATCCATCATCTATTCATCTATCCATCCATCCATCTATTCATCTATCCATCCATCTATTCATCCATCCATCTATTCATCCACCCATCATCTATTCATCTATCCATCCATCCATCATCTATTCATCTATCCATCCATCCATCATCTATTCATCTATCTATCCATCCATCCTCTATTCATCTATCCATCATCTATTCATCTATCCATCCATCCATCTATTCATCTATCCATCCATCCATCATCTATTCATCTATCCATCCATCCATCATCTATTCATCTATCTATCCATCCATCCTCTATTCATCTATCCATCATCTATTCATCTATCCATCCATCCATCTATTCATCTATCCATCATCTATTCATCTATCCATCCATCCATCTATTCATCTATCCATCATCTATTCATCTATCCATCCATCCATCTATTCATCTATCCATCATCTATTCATCTATCCATCCATCCATCTATTCATCTATCCATCATCTATTCATCTATCCATCCATCCATCATCTATTCATCTATCCATCCATCCATCCATTCATCTATCCATCCATCTATTCATCCATCCATCTATTCATCCACCCATCATCTATTCATCTATCCATCCATCCATCATCTATCTATCCATTCATCCATCCATCCATCCATCATCTATTCATCTATCCATCCATCCATCCATCCATCATCTATTCATCTATCCATCCATCCATCTATTTATCCGTCCATCTATTCATCTATCCATCATCTATTCATCTATCCATCCATCCATTATCTATTCATCTATCCATCCATCCATCTATTCATCCGTCCATGCATCCATCATCTTTTCATCTATCCATCCATCCATCTATTCATCTATCCATCCATCTATTCATCCACCCATCATCTATTCATCTATCCATCCATCCATCATCTATTCATCTATCCATCCATCCATCATCTATTCATCTATCTATCCATCCATCCTCTATTCATCTATCCATCATCTATTCATCTATCCATCCATCCATCTATTCATCTATCCATCCATCTATTCATCCATCCATCTATTCATCCACCCATCATCTATTCATCTATCCATCCATCCATCATCTATTCATCTATCCATCCATCCATCATCTATTCATCTATCTATCCATCCATCCTCTATTCATCTATCCATCATCTATTCATCTATCCATCCATCCATCTATTCATCTATCCATCCATCCATTATCTATTCATCTATCCATCCATTCATCTATTCATCTATCCATCCATCCATCATCTATTGATCTATCCATCCATCCATCTATTCATCTATCCATCCATCTATTCATCCATCCATCTATTCATCCACCCATCATCTATTCATCTATCCATCCATCCATCATCTATTCAATCTATCCACCCATCCATCTATTCATCCGTCCATCTATTCATCCGTCCATCTATTCATCTATCCATCATCTATACAAAAACCGATTCATCCATGTATTTATCACTGTAGTACAAACAGACAACTGTCTAAAAATATATCCATCTATTTATTCATCCATCCCTCTATACATTCATCTGTCCATCTACACATCCATCCGTCCATCTATGCATCCATCTATACATCCATCCATTTATCCATACATCCATCTATTCACACTCATCCATGTATTTATCACTGTTGTTCAAACGTCCACCTATGTACGTCTGTGGGAATTTGTGCCGATTTAGTCAAAAGTTCACTCCAGAGCTGTTGAGTGGGGCTGAGCTCAGGACTCTGTGCAGGACGCTGGAGCTTTTCTTCACGTCTTTATAGAGTTCGCTCATGCCGGAAGAGGAAAGGACCTTCCCTAAACTGTTGCCGCGAAGTTGGAAGCATGTGATTTCCTTTATAGATGTTAGCAACCGTTGTGGCTGAAACACACCCCAATACTTCTGTCCGTATAGTGTATAAATTCCTCTCACCAGCACAGTGTTCTAGTGGAGAATGTAACGTCATCCGTCTGTGAGCTGCAGCTGAGGTGTAATTCAGATATTCAGCAAAACAACGGACACATTTGCTTTCATCTCAAGGAAACAACTTTTCATTGGAATTCTGTAAATGTCAGCGTGGTCCATCCATCTACTGCCGCCCATCACGGCTGAAGGTTTGGGGTTAATTAGATCTTAGAGGGCGTCGGTATTTTTAGAAGTGTAATTATGAGCGAGAGCCCGAGGGCAGGACCGAGCCGGGCGGAGGAGCAGGTGGGTTCACGTTTACTCATTTACTCATTCTGATTAACGATCATGTTTAACATGTACACTATGTGGTCAAAAGTATTTGGATGCCTGACCTGGCAACACATCAAAACATAAAATTCATGAAAACAAAACACAAAATATACTTAATTAATAAAAACGGGAGCAATCTGGTCCCACTATGGTTTACAAGGTGCAACGTAAAGCCTCCACAAGGAGGCGTATGTATACTAGTTCATTTAGTATCGTTTTTGGGCTTGCGACCCCTGGTATGAATATATGTGTATGTGTTTATGTTTATGTATGTATATGTATGTGTGTGTATTTATATATGTGTCTGTGTATATGTGTATGTGTGTGTGTATGTATGTGTGTATTAGTGTGTATATGTATGTGTGTATTAGTGTGTATATGTATGTGTGTGTGTGTATGTATATATATATATACAGTGTATCACAAAAGTGAGTACACCCCTCACATTTCTGCAGATATTTAAGTATATCTTTTCATGGGACAACACTGACAAAATGACACTTTGACACAATGAAAAGTAGTCTGTGTGCAGCTTATATAACAGTGTAAATTTATTCTTCCCTCAAAATAACTCAATATACAGCCATTAATGTCTAAACCACCGGCAACAAAAGTGAGTACACCCCTTAGTGAAAGTTCCTGAAGTGTCAATATTTTGTGTGGCCACCATTATTTCCCAGAACTGCCTTAACTCTCCTGGGCATGGAGTTTACCAGAGCTTCACAGGTTGCCACTGGAATGCTTTTCCACTCCTCCATGACGAAATCACGGAGCTGGCGGATATTCGAGACTTTGCGCTCCTCCACCTTCCGCTTGAGGATGCCCCAAAGATGTTCTATTGGGTTTAGGTCTGGAGACATGCTTGGCCAGTCCATCACCTTTACCCTTAGCCTCTTCAATAAAGCAGTGGTCGTCTTAGAGGTGTGTTTGGGGTCATTATCATGCTGGAACACTGCCCTGTGACCCAGTTTCCGGAGGGAGGGGATCATGCTCTGCTTCAGTATTTCACAGTACATATTGGAGTTCATGTGTCTCTCAATGAAATGTAACTCCCCAACACCTGCTGCACTCATGCAGCCCCAGACCATGGCATTCCCACCACCATGCTTGACTGTAGGCATGACACACTTATCTTTGTACTCCTCACCTGATTGCCGCCACACATGCTTGAGACCATCTGAACCAAACAAATTAATCTTGGTCTCATCAGACCATAGGACATGGTTCCAGTAATCCATGTCCTTTGTTGACATGTCTTCAGCAAACTGTTTGCGGGCTTTCTTGTGTAGAGACTTCAGAAGAGGCTTCCTTCTGGGGTGACAGCCATGCAGACCAATTTGATGTAGTGTGCGGCGTATGGTCTGAGCACTGACAGGCTGACCCCCCACCTTTTCAATCTCTGCAGCAATGCTGACAGCACTCCTGCGCCTATCTTTCAAAGACAGCAGTTGGATGTGACGCTGAGCACGTGCACTCAGCTTCTTTGGACGACCAACGCGAGGTCTGTTCTAAGTGGACCCTGCTCTTTTAAAACGCTGGATGATCTTGGCCACTGTGCTGCAGCTCAGTTTCAGGGTGTTGGCAATCTTCTTGTAGCCTTGGCCATCTTCATGTAGCGCAACAATTCGTCTTTTAAGATCCTCAGAGAGTTCTTTGCCATGAGGTGCCATGTTGGAACTTTCAGTGACCAGTATGAGAGAGTGTGAAGCTCTCACTACTAAATTGAACACACCTGCTCCCTATGCACACCTGAGACCTAGTAACACTTACAAATCACATGACATTTTGGAGGGAAAATGACAAGCAGTGCTCAATTTGGACATTTAGGGGTGTAGTGTCTTAGGGGTGTACTCACTTTTGTTGCCGGTGGTTTAGACATTAATGGCTGTACATTGAGTTATTTTGAGGGAAGAATAAATTTACACTGTTATATAAGCTGCACACAGACTACTTTTCATTGTGTCAAAGTGTCATTTTGTCAGTGTTGTCCCATGAAAAGATATACTTAAATATCTGCAGAAATGTGAGGGGTGTACTCACTTTTGTGATACACTGTATGTGTGTATTAGTGTGTTTTTATGTGTGTGTGTTTTAGTGTGTATATGTGTATGTGTGTATATGTATATGTATGTGTGTGTATATTAGTGTGTGTATGTGTGTATATGCATATATGTGTGTGTGTGTGTGTGTGCATATGTGTGTGTATATGTGTGTGTGTATATGTGTATGTATGTGTGTGTATTTTAGTGTGTATGTGTGTATATATGTGTGTATAATAGTGTGTATATGTATGTGCATGTATATGTATATGTATGTGTGTGTATATTAGTGTGTATGTGTGTGTATATGCATATGTATGTGTGTGTATTTATATGTGTGTCTGTGTATATGTATATGTATGTGTGTGTATTTGTGTATATGTATATGTATGTGTGTGTATATGTCAGTGGCGATTTCTCTAAGACTGCAAGGGAAGCTCAGCTTCCCCTAAAATGTCAAAAATTAAATGGTCAAATATGTCCAGTTGTGTTAACATTTCATTGACTACAAATGCGTTAGAACACGTTCATCTCGAAGACGAGTTCGGTCAGAATCAGCTACTCATCACAAATCGACTGACTCCAACTTCTCATACATTCCCGGAGCGTCAATGCATTTGCCCACAGAAGCTGAGCGTCTATTCACTTCAACGGGGCTGCATGGAACGTTTTTTTTCATTGCTTCGAAACTCGCCGGTCATTGGATAAATGCCACGAATTTGTCCCGCCCCCGGACGCTGAGCGTCTCTGGGGGTGAATGGAGCTGTGGGCGGGTCTGGACGCTGAGCTTCTGCAAGATGATTGGAGGATCAGTCGCAAGGCTGAATCCCGTTTTGATTGACAGCTATTTTGAGATCTACACCATCACTTAATCACTGGGAGCTTCAGTCCCATCGTGGATTTTGCGAGTGAAGTCGAAAGACAAACTGCAACCCATTTCAGGACATTTTCTTGAAAAGGAACGGAGGGCAGAATTTATGTATAAATAAATTGACAAATTTTATGATGTAAGCCGACAATGAGCTTCCCCTCTTTGAAAGACCAGCAGCCGCCACTGGTATACCGTATGTGTGTGCATATGTGTGTGTGTATATGTGTATGTATGTGTGTGTGTATGTGTGTATATGTATGTGTGTGTATATTAGTGTGTACATGTGTGTTTTATATGTGTATGTGTGTGTATTAATGTGCATATGTATGTGTGTATGTGTGTGTATATGTATGTGTGTGTGTATTAGTGTGTACATATGTGTGTGTGTATGTGTTTTTATATGTGTATGTGTGTGTATTAGTGTGTGCATATGTATGTGTGTTGTGTGTGTATATTAGTGTGTATGTGTGTGTATTAGTGTGTATATGTGTGTGTTTGTGTGTATGTGTGTGCATATGTGTGTGTTTGTGTGTATGTAGTAGTGTGTATATGTATGGTGGGGGGGGTTGGTGGTGTTCTGGATCCACTGTGATCTTGACCAGGAAAGAAATGAATGACTGAGTAGCAGCTAGGCAAGTAGAGGGTTCGAATCCTACATACAGACATGATTGGCTGTGTCTGAGGGGGGGTGGGGATGACCGAGGCCCAGTGATGGATTGGTGTCCTGTCCGGGGGGGGGGTTGGCACTGCAGCGGACCCACTGCGTCCTTGACCGTGAATAAGAGGTGAAAAATCGTGATCTTGAGTGAGTGATAAGAATCTGGCGCTGACCGTTGGACCATGTGGTCACCGGCTTCACAACAGGGGGCGCCAGATTACAGGATATAACCGAGTCCCACAGTGGGACGCCACACCAGCTGGTTCTCCCTTTATTTCTCTTCCTGTTGCTGATCAGCCCGTCAACACGCTCGTTAGCCGGAGCGTTAAAGCGGCCGACAGCGACCTGTTAGCAAGACTAGCTCAGAGAGTCCGGCGCTCACTCCCCGCCGCTCTTCAGGGAGCAGGAGGGTAAATAAACGATCAAGAAAACATGACGGGACGCGGCGGAGTGCGGCGGAGCGCCGGAGATTAAAAATCACATTTAATATCTTCGTTTTCACTAATCACTCGTGCTGTATGTAATATGTGTGTGTGTATATATGTGTTTGTGTGTGTTTATGTGTATATTAGTGTGTATATGTCTGTGTGTTTATATTAGTGTGTGTATATACGTGTGTGTGTATATATGTGTTTGTGTGTGTTTATGTGTAAGTAGGTGTGTGTATATATATATTAGTGTATACTGTATATGTATATTATTGTGTATGTGTATATTAGTGTGTATATGTCTGTGTGTTTATGTTAGTGTGTGTATATACGTGTGTGTGTATATACTGTATGTGTTTGTGTGTGTTTATGTGTAAGTAGGTGTGTGTATATATATATTAGTGTATACTGTATATGTATATTATTGTGTATGTGTATATTAGTGTGTATATGTCTGTGTGTTTATGTTAGTGTGTGTATATACGTGTGTGTGTATATATGTGTTTGTGTGTGTTTATGTGTAAGTAGGTGTGTGTATATATATATTAGTGTATACTGTATATGTATATTATTGTGTATGTGTATATTAGTGTGTATATGTCTGTGTGTTTATATTAGTGTGTGTATATACGTGTGTGTGTATATATGTGTTTGTGTGTGTTTATGTGTAAGTAGGTGTGTGTATATATATATTAGTGTATACTGTATATGTATATTATTGTGTATGTGTATATTAGTGTGTATATGTCTGTGTGTTTATGTTAGTGTGTGTATATACGTGTGTGTGTATATATGTGTTTGTGTGTGTTTATGTGTGTAGGTGTATATTAGTGTGTATATGTGTATGTATATTAGTGTGTATATGTCTGTGTGTTTATGTTAGTGTGTGTGTATATACGTGTGTGTGTATGTGTGTATGTGTATATTAGTGTGTATATGTCTGTGTGTTTATGTTAGTGTGTATGTATATCCCAAGAGCTGCTATCAGCCAGAGGCCCTGTGATGGACTGGTGGCTGTGCGTGGGCGTGTTACCGCATTGCACTCAGTGCTTCCAGGGATGCTGGACCCACCGCAACCCTGACCACGAACATGAAACAAACCTTCTGTTTCTTTAAACTGAGCTTTTCTTCATGTCTTTATAGAGCTCGTTAATGCTGGAACAGGACAGGACCTTCCCTAAACTGTTACTGCAAAGTATTTATATATACTTATATTTACTGAGTCACTCATTCATTTATTCACTCACTTATTCACTCACTCACTCATTTACTCACTCATTTACTCACCCACTCACTCACCCACTCAATCACTCACTCACCCACTCACTCATTTACTCACTCACTCACCCACTCACTCACTCATTTACTCACTCACTCACTCATTCACTCTCTCATTTACTCACTCACTCACCTACTCACTCACTTACTCATTCACTCACTCATTTACTCACTCACCTACTCGCTCACTCACTCATTTACTCACTCACACACACACGTTCACTCATTTACTCACTGATTCACTCTCACTCACCCATTCACACACTCATTTACTCACTCACTCATTTACTCACTCATTTATTCACTCACCTACTCACTCACACACTCAGTCATTCACACACTCACTCATTCACTCATTCACTCATTTACTCCCTTACTCACTCACTTACTCCATTCTCTCACTCACTCGGTCACTCATTCACTTACTTACTTACTCAATCATTTACTCACTCACTCACTCAGTCACACACTCACTGATTCACTCACTCAATCACTCACTCATTCACACACTTACCTACTCATTCACTCACTCAATTATTCACTCACTCACTTACTCACATAATCACTCACTTAGTCACACATTCACGTACACCATCGGGGTCTCCAGCAGAGGAATCAGCTATAAATTGGAAGAAAATGCAGAAATGAACTAGTTAAATAAATAAGGGGGCGTCCAGATACTTTTGGTGGTGCATGTAACACTTCACGTCTTTTTCTGTTTCATTACTAACCGAGTCACCCGTGTCCCCTCTGAGCTAGAGAGAGAAAATCTATACCGATACGGCAAATCTTTTTAACATCGATTCAGCTCAGAAACAAACGATCCGTCTCCTTCACTCCACTGACCTTTCTGATGAACACACCCCAAAAATAGCTCCCTTATTAACCCCCCCCCCCCCCCCCCCACACACACACACAACACCCCCGCCCCACAACAGCCAGCGTTTGGTGAAGCGGCCGCGACCTTTCGCTCGATTTGTTTCACAACATAGGGACATAAATCCCCCCGGGCGGGGCGCGTCCCCCGGGTCCGCGTTCACAACTGCTGCCACAAACAGCAGCCGGATGGATGAGTGTTCTATTTTCGGGCGGCGTGTGAAGGAGGCTGTCACGCCCCAAAATACACGGGCGGACCGGGTCACGGCGACGCGTCCCGACAGTTCATCGGAACGATAACGAGCTGATCCAGGTAATCAAATGAGTGAACAGAAGGTCCTGGGTTCGATTCCCAGGTGGAGCAATTAGGATCCTTTCTGTGTGGTTTGCACGTTCTCCCCCTGTCTGTGTGAGGTTTCCTCCAGGTGCTCCGGTTTCCTCCCACAGACCAAGGATGTGCAGTCAGATTAATTGTGTGTGTCTTCTTTGTGATAGACTGGCGACCTATCTGGGGTGTTTCCTGCATTTAGCCTAGTGTTTCAGACCCACTGTGACCCTGACCAGGATAAAGTGTTGGTAAACGGACTATGAATGAATGAATGAATGTTGCTGTGACGTAACACACGTTAATTATTCAGTTCCAGATGGAACGTTGAGCTGAGGATTTTGAAACTGTAAACATTACAGCAATGTAAACAAACAAGCTGCTCCAGTTTAAACTCAGAGAGCCGCACCGCGTACAGAGAGTAGCACTAGTCCCTGCGTTCCTCCTGTCTACACCGCAAACAGACAGCCGAGGTCATTCGTGTCGCCTTCGGAAACAAACCCACTGCAGGTGTCGTGTTTCCCACCAGTTTCCCAACTGGGAGCGTTGGTGGAAGAAATGTTGATAGGGCCTCACAGGTCCCCACAGGTCCTCACAGGTCATCACAAGTCATCACAGGTCCTCACAGGTCCTTGCAGGTCCTCTCAGGTCCGTGAACTAATCATTTGTGATGCCTTCGGAAACAAACCCACTTCATTCAGGTGTCGTGTTTTCCACCAGTTTCCCAACTGGGAGCGTTGGTGGAAGAAATGTTGAGAACAACTGGCCCACAGGTCCTCACAGGTCCTCGCAGGTCCTCACAGGTCCGTGCAGGTCCTTGCAAGTCCGCTAACTAATCATTCGTGTCACCATTGGAAACAAACCCACTTCATTTAGGTGTCATGGTTCCCACCAGTTTCCCAACTGGGAGCGTTGGTGGGAGAAATGTCTGGCCCACAGGTCCTCACAGGTCCTTGCAGGTCTGTAAAATAATCAGCCTTTGGAAACAAACCCAATTTATTCAGGTGTCGTGTTTTCCACCAGTTTCACAACTGGGAGCGTTGGTGGAAGAAATGTTGAGAACGTCTGGCCCACGGGTCCTCACAGGTCCTCACAGGTCCTCACAGGTCTGTGAACTAATCATTCGTGTCGCCTTCGGAAACAAACCCACTTCATTTAGGTGTCGTGCTTCCCACCAGTTTTCCAATTGGGAGTGTGGGTGGAAAATATGTTGAGAACGTCTGGCCCACAGGTCCTCACAGGTCCTCACAGGTCCGTGAACTAATCATTCGTGTCGCCTTCTGTAACATTTCTAACCGCCGTTCATCTCCGCTCAGACAAAACAGATCTGACCTCAGCGCCGCCCGTCCCGGCTGCACCACGCACCCCACTAATTAACAGCTCCCCTCGAGTGGCCCTCATCCATCCTGCGGCTGCACTTAAGATTGATGGAGCGGATCTACTCCCCCACCTCTGCCCGCGCCGGACACTAAATAACCGCGGGTCATGAGCTGGCGAGTTTTCCTCCGACTCAGCAGTTCAACCGAAGGTCCCGGGGACGGAGCTCACGCCTGCCAGCGGCCGACGTTACGGCGTTAATCTCCCGCTCCTCTGGCTCTGGTTTGTACCGATCCCGCCAATAATCGCCCCCCAGACAGAGGGCATCCTTCTGCCATGCCACCCAAGTCTTTCTCCTCGAGGACCGTGTCCGGCCGATCAAAAATAATCAATCATCTGTGAGAAGCCGTGAGAATCGTGGTCTGGATGTTAACGGTGTGATTGTTAAGTTCATAACGTCGAGGTTATTCCAACCATCACCTAGCTTAGCTTTGAGCTGCACATAAAAAACACTTGATAAAGTTCAGCTTCTCGTCCTCGCAACATCGCAGAAAATGCTGAATCACGACTTTCATTTTTTACTGCGTTTGGTTCCTCAAGAGCGGCCGAGATAAAAGCTTCAAATTATGCTCAGAACATCCATGGGATTTTTATATCTGTATTTTTTAAGTATATTTTTAGAATTACAATGAATATTATTATTATTAATGTTTTGTTATTATTATTATTATTTTATTGTTATAATAATAATTATTATTATTATTACTATCATTATTATTATTATTATTATTATTATTGTATTGTTATTATTATTATTATTAATTTATTGTTATTATTATTATTATTAGTTTTTTGTTATTATTATTATTATTACTATTATTATAATTATCATTATTATTATTATTAATTACTATTAAATTATTACTATTATTATTATTGTCATTATTATCATTATTATTATTATTATCATTTGTATTTTATTATTATTATTATTTTTATTATTTTTAATTTTTTTATTGTTATTATTATTTTTGTTGTTGTTATTATTATTATTATTATTCATTATTATTATTATTGTTGTTATTATTATTTTATTGTTATTTTATTATTATTATTATTACTATTATTATAATTATCATTATTATTATTACTATTACTATTATTATTATTATTACTAATAATATTATTATCATTATAAACATTATTCTTTTCTTATTCTTATTTTATTATTATTATTACTATTTTTATTATTATTATCATTATAACTGTTATTATTATTATTTTTATTTAATTGTATTGTTAATATTATTTTTTTGTTATTATTATTATACATTTTATTGTTATTATTATTATTATTGTTATTATTGTTATTATTATTATTATTTTATTGTTATTATTATTATTATTATTATCATTATTATATTATTATTTCATTATTATTATTTTATTGTTATTATTATTATTGTTATTATTATTACTATTACTATTATTATTATTAGAATTATAATTATTTTATTTTTATTATTATTATTTAAGTGATAGTAATAGCCTATGTCTGGCCAAAAGTATGTTGACATCCATTTTAATAATTAGATTCCAGAAGAATGGAGTCTGTTAAAGTCACAAATTGTGACTTTAAGTAAGGGGGGGTATACTAATGCCAATAGTTTGGGATTAGAGTGTCTATATACTTTTGGAATACAGTAATACACACTAAAGGTTTAAACAACAACAACAAACATGGCTGAATCCTGGTTTCTCCTCACTTGTGGTTATTAGGGCTGTATATAAGGTCATGATGAGCCTAGCACCCCGGTGACACCCTGGTAGCTTCCTACCAGCCACAACGCCAGGCCTCCAACCGTCCGTCTCGAGCGCCGGCTGAATAATGACACGTCAACAGTGATGCATTAGCGCATTTTAGCACAATCGATGCTAATCAACATTACTCTCTGTTAGCAATATTGCTAAACATTAACAAAGCTCCTCAGGGTCTCCAGCCCTCGAGTTCTGCTGATGCTAATAAATCGTTCCATCCAAATTCAGCCCCGAAGTTCCAGTCTGAAGAAAAACGTGTAAAACTTTAATCCTTCATATAAACAGCAGAACAGCAGGACCGACAAGAACCTGCTTTAATATTTGATGGTCCAGCTTGGTGTCCAGCATCCAAAACTCTTGGAAAACCATCAAACCAGACCAGTCTGACCAGCTTAACCAGCCACCCAGCAGAGGTTGGTAACCAACTAAAACTTCAACCAACCTTGTCTGAAAAGATGATGGTCCAAAGGAGAAGAATTTACACCTACAGATGTTCTTTGCTTCTCCAGTGGTCAATGCAGCCACAAAACAGCATTTCAACAGCTTCAACCTGGAGTCTTTCCTGTTCCAGGGTTCTTTATTTACAACCCCAAATCAGAAAAAGTTGGGACAGCATGGAAAATGCAGATAAAATTTCATTTATTAATAAACATCCATTCCTGCATTTCAGGCCTGCAACACATTCCAAAAAAAGTTGGGACGGAGGCAATTTAGGGCGAGTAATGAGGTGAAAAAAATAAATAATGATGTGATCTGAACAGGTGATTGTGATCATGGTTTGGTACAAAAGCAGCATCCAGGAAAGGCTGAGAGTCTCTGATGAGTGAAGATGATCAGAGGATACAGTTTGTCCACAAATGTGTGAGAAAATGATTGAAATGTTTAAAAACAATGAAGGGATTCTACAGTGCAGAATATCATTAAACCATTCAAGGAATCAGGAGGAATTTCAGTGCATAAAGGTCGAGGGTGCAAGCTTAATCTGAACGCTCGTGATCTTCCATGGGAGTGTGTCAGTACCAGGGTCTGTCATGGTATGGGGTGTGTCAGTACCAGGGTCTGTCATGGTATGGGGGTGTGTCAGTACCAGGGTCTGTCATGGTATGGGGTGTGTCAGTACCAGGGTGTATCATGGTATGGGGGGGTGTCAGTACCAGGGTGTGTCATGGTATGGGGGTGTGTCAGTACCAGGGTCTGTCATGGTATGGGGTGTGTCAGTACC
Organism: Trichomycterus rosablanca; assembly: GCF_030014385.1. Classification (NCBI taxonomy): domain Eukaryota; kingdom Metazoa; phylum Chordata; class Actinopteri; order Siluriformes; family Trichomycteridae; genus Trichomycterus; species Trichomycterus rosablanca. Next base: position 36,609,318 of record NC_086000.1, on the reverse strand, counting down.
AGGGTCTGTCATGGTATGGGGGAGTGTCAGTACCAGGGTCTGTCATGGTATGGGGGAGTGTCAGTACCAGGGTCTGTCATGGTATGGGGCGTGTCAGTACCAGGGTCTGTCATGGTATGGGGGAGTGTCAGTACCAGGGTCTGTCATGGTATGGGGGAGTGTCAGTACCAGGGTCTGTCATGGTATGGGGGAGTGTCAGTACCAGGGTCTGTCATGGTATGGGGGAGTGTCAGTACCAGGGTCTGTCATGGTATGGGGGAGTGTCAGTACCAGGGTCTGTCATGGTATGGGGGTGTGTCAGTACCAGGGTCTGTCATGGTATGGGGGTGTGTCAGTACCAGGGTCTGTCATGGTATGGGGGAGTGTCAGTACCAGGGTCTGTCATGGTATGGGGGAGTGTCAGTACCAGGGTCTGTCATGGTATGGGGGAGTGTCAGTACCAGGGTCTGTCATGGTATGGGGGAGTGTCAGTACCAGGGTCTGTCATGGTATGGGGGAGTGTCAGTACCAGGGTCTGTCATGGTATGGGGGAGTGTCAGTACCAGGGTCTGTCATGGTATGGGGTGTGTCAGTACCAGGGTCTGTCATGGTAAGGGGTGTGTCAGTACCAGGGTCTGTCATGGTATGGGGTGTGTCAGTACCAGGGTCTGTCATGGTATGGGGGAGTGTCAGTACCAGGGTCTGTCATGGTATGGGGGAGTGTCAGTACCAGGGTCTGTCATGGTATGGGGGTGTGTCAGTACCAGGGTCTGTCATGGTATGGGGTGTGTCAGTACCAGGGTCTGTCATGGTATGGGGGTGTGTCAGTACCAGGGTGTGTCATGGTATGGGGTGTGTCAGTACCAGGGTGTGTCATGGTATGGGGGTGTGTCAGTACCAGGGTCTGTCATGGTATGGGGTGTGTCAGTACCAGGGTCTGTCATGGTATGGGGGTGTGTCAGTACCAGGGTCTGTCATGGTATGGGGTGTGTCAGTACCAGGGTCTGTCATGGTATGGGGGTGTGTCAGTACCAGGGTGTGTCATGGTATGGGGTGTGTCAGTACCAGGGTGTGTCATGGTATGGGGGCGTGTCAGTACCAGGGTGTGTCATGGTATGGGGGTGTGTCAGTACCAGGGTCTGTCATGGTATGGGGTGTGTCAGTACCAGGGTCTGTCATGGTATGGGGGTGTGTCAGTACCAGGGTCTGTCATGGTATGGGGTGTGTCAGTACCAGGGTCTGTCATGGTATGGGGGTGTGTCAGTACCAGGGTGTGTCATGGTATGGGGTGTGTCAGTACCAGGGTGTGTCATGGTATGGGGGTGTGTCAGTACCAGGGTCTGTCATGGTATGGGGTGTGTCAGTACCAGGGTCTGTCATGGTATGGGGGTGTGTCAGTACCAGGGTGTATCATGGTATGGGGTGTGTCAGTACCAGGGTCTGTCATGGTATGGGGTGTGTCAGTACCAGGGTCTGTCATGGTATGGGGGCGTGTCAGTACCAGGGTCTGTCATGGTATGGGGGGTGTCAGTACCAGGGTGTGTCATGGTATGGGGTGTGTCAGTACTAGGGTCTGTCATGGTATGAGGGCGTGTCAGTACCAGGGTCTGTCATGGTATGGGGGCGTGTCAGTACCAGGGTCTGTCATGGTATGGGGTGTGTCAGTACCAGGGTCTGTCATGGTATGGGGGCGTGTCAGTACCAGGGTGTGTCATGGTATGGGGTGTGTCAGTACCAGGGTCTGTCATGGTATGGGGGCGTGTCAGTACCAGGGTCTTTCATGGTATGGGAGTGTGTCAGTACCAGGGTCTGTCATGGTATGGGGTGTGTCAGTACCAGGGTCTGTCATGGTATGGGGGTGTGTCAGTACCAGGGTCTGTCATGGTATGGGGTGTGTCAGTACCAGGGTGTATCATGGTATGGGGGGGTGTCAGTACCAGGGTGTGTCATGGTATGGGGGTGTGTCAGTACCAGGGTCTGTCATGGTATGGGGTGTGTCAGTACCAGGGTCTGTCATGGTATGGGGGAGTGTCAGTACCAGGGTCTGTCATGGTATGGGGGAGTGTCAGTACCAGGGTCTGTCATGGTATGGGGCGTGTCAGTACCAGGGTCTGTCATGGTATGGGGGAGTGTCAGTACCAGGGTCTGTCATGGTATGGGGGAGTGTCAGTACCAGGGTCTGTCATGGTATGGGGGAGTGTCAGTACCAGGGTCTGTCATGGTAAGGGGTGTGTCAGTACCAGGGTCTGTCATGGTATGGGGTGTGTCAGTACCAGGGTCTGTCATGGTATGGGGGAGTGTCAGTACCAGGGTCTGTCATGGTATGGGGGAGTGTCAGTACCAGGGTCTGTCATGGTATGGGGGTGTGTCAGTACCAGGGTCTGTCATGGTATGGGGGAGTGTCAGTACCAGGGTCTGTCATGGTATGGGGGAGTGTCAGTACCAGGGTCTGTCATGGTATGGGGGTGTGTCAGTACCAGGGTCTGTCATGGTATGGGGGTGTGTCAGTACCAGGGTCTGTCATGGTATGGGGGTGTGTCAGTGCCAGGGTCTGTCATGGTATGGGGGTGTGTCAGTACCAGGGTCTGTCATGGTATGGGGGTGTGTCAGTACCAGGGTCTGTCATGGTATGGGGGTGTGTCAGTACCAGGGTCTGTCATGGTATGGAGGAGTGTCAGTACCCTTGGTAAAGGTCATTTACACTCTGTGATGCAGCATTAATGTAGGAAAGTACACTGAGATTTTAGAGCAACATGTGCTGCCTTCAAGACGTCGTTGTTGTTGTATTAAGGTCTCAAATCAAAGTAAACAGGACAAACATCCACTCAACTAACCACAACGTCCTTCAAAAGGTTCCTTTGAAGGTCCATCCATGAAAAACCCCACAACAGAAAAAATCCCTTGATAAGAGGCCATGAAACATGCTGCAGGACTTACCTGGAGAAAATGACATGGCCTCATGGGGGACTTCAGATCTTGAGGCATCATGGGCTTCTCCAGGTTGAGCGAAGACTTGCGATAAGCCTCCTTGGCCTGGCTAACAGTCAGCGTGGACCAAGAGCTCCGTTTCATGAACTTGCCCTCAGGAGCCATGGCCATGCCCTCGCAAGCGGAGCACTTGACGTCGTTGTTGCTCTTGGAGGTCTTGAGCGAAAGATCTCCGAAGTGGCTCGGGACCGATTCCGGGTAGCAGTGGCTTATGTGGTCGATGTGGTGGCGACTCATGACGCTGGGAGTCCGGTAAGTGCTGTCGCTGTCTAGGTTGTCATCGGAGCTCCACCATCCGGCGATCCCTGAGCGGTGTTTGGAGTCGGCCTTGCGCTCCTTGCTCTTGCTTCTCTTGCTGTGTTTGTGGTGGCCGTGATGGTGTCCGTGATGATGGTGCCCGCTCTCCGAGCGCGAGTCTCCCTTGGTTCCGTTCATCTTGGACGAACCTTCCAGAGAATGCGACTTGGTGAAGAGCTTCTGCACCGAATGCACCAGGTGGCGTATCCGGCCCGGACTCTCGTTCCGCTGCTCGCTGGTGGTGGTGGCCGTGGACGTCCGCTGGTACTGCAGCGTGTGGAAACCATCTCGATGGATGGGCAGCTGCTTCTCGAACTGATCCAGGAGGTTGGCGGGGATTCGGTTCATCTTTCCCGAACCGGAAACGCTTCCCGAGCCGGATCCTCCGCCCCCCATGCCTCCGCCCATGCAGACGCCGACGCCGCCGGGGTGTCCGGTGGTCCCGTCTTCCCGAGAACTCTCGTGATGTGAGCTGTAGTGCATCCTGGGAAAAGTGCTGCTGGAGACGTGGTCGGAGGCCATGGAGACGGGCATCACCATGCACTCCGAGTGGATGGAGCTTCGTGGGGAGCAGCGGTGGTGGTCCAGGGGGCAACTCTCCGTTGGGCTGAGAAGGTAGGACGGCGAGCGGGACTCCGGAGCGCCATGCTGCAGGTGGTCGAGGGAGTGGTCGCAGTCCGCCAGGCCGTACGAGTGTCCGGTCGTGATGTTTAGCTGGGGACGGCCGCCCGATAGTCCTTTCATATTCCTGGGAGGGGAGGGGCAGCTGTCTTCATCGACGTACTGGACGGGGGACCATGAATACAGCTGGTCTGTGGAAGACAAGAAGCGACAAAGACGGAGTGTCAGCATCGTCCCGGACTTTATTATTTATATTTGCTAACCGCCGCACAGCTAATTAGATCCATCAGGCGTCCGGGGGCATTCTGGAATCGAATACCTGCAGAGTTTAATCGTCCTGCTTCAGTCAGATTAAAGCACAAGGTGGGATTTTATAAGAGAAGCCTTCGCAAAGTGGGCTCCGGGGAAACATGATGATACGCTAGATAATTCCGTTTGCTAGTGTTAGGGGCAACATGATGATTAAATATTACATATTTTGAAGTGATGATTCAAAGCCGTCGTTTACAGTCCGAATACGCGGGTTATTGAGAATATCAAAAACAAACAACATCACTTTACTACATCGTCACCTTCTTTAAGCAAAAAATGCTGCTGCTACCACATCATCATCACATGAGAATCTTCTTCCCCTTAAAGCTTCCTTGAGCGATCAAAAAGGTGGAAATCAGATGGAGCTATAAGCTTCTCCCGATCTCTCAGACACGACCGATTATTCTCTACTACACCCTCACCGCTTATAACCACAATATGGATCAGCCATAACATTAAAATCCATTTTATCAGCTCCACTTACCATATAGAAGCACTTTGTAGTTCTACCCCCACAGGACCACCACAGAGCAGGTATTATTTAGGTGGTGGATGATTCTCAGCACTGCAGTGACACTGACATGGTGGTGGTGTGTTAGTGTGTGTTGTGCTGGTATGAGTGGATCAGACACAGCAGCGCTGCTGGAGTTTTTAAACACCTCACTGTCACTGCTGGACTGAGAATAGTCCACCAACCAAAAATATCCAGCCGACATGATGAAGGTCTAGAAGATGACCGACTCAAACAGCAGCAATAGATGAGCGATCGTCTCTGACTTTACATCTACAAGGTGGACCAACTATGTAGGAGTGTCTAATAGAGTGGACACAGTGTTTAAAATCTCCAGCAGTGCTGCTGTGTCTGATCCACTCATACCAGCACAACACACACTAACACACCACCACCATGTCAGTGTCACTGCAGTGGTGAGAATCATCCACCACCTAAATAATACCTGCTCTGTGGTGGTCCTGTGGGGGTCCTGACCATTGAAGAACAGCATGAAAGAAGGCTAACAAAGCATGCAGAGAAACAGATGGACTACAGTCAGTAATTGATCAAATGGACAGTGAGTGTAGAAACAAGGAGGTGGTTTTAATGTAAATAACAGCTCAGATTGGTCACGTAGTTATTGCCGCCAGATTCGAACCCACAACTGGAAGGTCCACAACTTAAGCAAGGCCGTTAACCCTCTCAGAGATGTCAGACAAGCTTATGGTCAGGGGTTCGAATCCTAACAAGCAAAAAAACGACATTCTATAATGACCCACTGTGATGTAATCTCCTCTCTGTGAGGCAGGTGGGGGAATCACTAGCGGTTAGTGTTTCCATTTACCCGATGCAAAGTAAAATAATAGCCTATCATTTCCTCGTCGCTGTCCCATCTGTCAGAGCCGCGGCCGGCGGAGGACGTCTGAGGAACGGCAGGATCCGTCCTTCAGAGGAGTCGCTGTGAGATTAAAACTGCGTTCGGCGAGGACGGGCGCAGGGACGGGCGCGGGGACAGAGCTGTAACTTAATAGAGAGGAAACGTAGCTGCTGTCGCGTGTCTTATCATGCGTCCGCTTCACCCGTCACGCTTCACCTGTCATGCTTCAGATGCTTCAGATGCTTCAGACCGAGTGAAGAAGAGCAGCTGAAGTCAGAGTCTGTCACGAAACATCAAGATCTCAATTCTAACCACGATACTGCACATGTAATTATTAATAAACTCCTCCCACTATATAACATCATAACCCAAACTCCTCCCACTATATAACATCATAACCCAAATTCCTCCCACTATATCACATCATAACCCAAACTCCTCCCATTACATTACATCATAACCCAAACTCCTCCCACTACATTACAAGATAACCCAAACTCCTCCCACTATATAACATCATAACCCAAACTCCTCCCACTATATCACATCATAACCCAAACTCCTCCCATTACATTACATCATAACCCAAACTCCTCCCACTACATTACAAGATAACCCAAACTCCTCCCACTATATTACATCATAACCCAAACCCCTCCCACTATATCACATCATAACCCAAACCCCTCCCACTATATCACATCATAACCCAAACTCCTCCCACTATATAACATCATAACCCAAACTCCTCCCACTATATCACATCATAACCCAAACTCCTCCCATTACATTACATCATAACCCAAACTCCTCCCACTATATTGCATCATAAACCAAACCCCTCCCACTATATTACATCATAACCCAAACTCCTCCCACATTACAGGACTTCCAAACTAAAGTTTATAGATAATTAAGCTGAGAGCTGCTTTCAGAGCTCAATAATAGAACCCTCAGCGTCTGCAGAACCTGGATTTGCTGATGGTTTAAGATCTCAGAAGGTTTGTGGATCTGTTTGTGTTTTTCTGCCCTGATAAGCATCTGCAGAAGCAGAACCAGAAGCAGCAGCAGGAGGAAATCAGGACAGAGATGAAGCTTGAACAACAGCAGATCTGAATCATGCTGAGACGTCAGCTTCTTTATCTGGATCCTCTCTGTTATCTGGGAGATCTTCCACCATGCAAAAGTCTTCTTCTGAATTAATGTGACGCATCATTTCATGTGAAGCTCCAGCCAGGAGACAAAATCATGAGGTACATAATAATACAAACACTGAATTCAGCAAATCGGGCTCCAAAAAAATAAAAACTGTCAGTGGTGGTGAGATTTTATCCTTAATTTCCTTCAGGATCAATAAAGTATCCATCTGTTCATTCATCTGTATATCAGTCCATTCATCTATTCGTTTATCTGTCCATCCGTCCATCTATTCATCTGTCCATCCATTCATCCAGCTATCTGTCCATCCATCATTTCATCCATTAGTCCATCCATCCATCCAACCACCCGAGCATCTGTCCATCCACCCATCTGTCTATCCATAAATCTGTCTATTCATCCATTCATCCATCCATCTGTACATGCGTCCATCCATCCATCCATCCATCCATCTGTACATCCATCCATCCATCTGTACATGCGTCCATCCATCCATCAGTCCATCCATCCATCCATCAGTCCATCCATCCATCTGTACATCCATCCATCCATCTGTACATGCGTCCATCCATCCATCAGTCCATACATCCATCCATCCATCAGTCCATCTGTACATCAGTCCATTCATCTGTATATCTGTCTATCCATATATTCGTTCGTCCGTCCATCCGTCCATCCATTCATCCATACACCCATCCACTCAGCATCCAATCTATCTATACATTTACCTAGCTACTCATCCATCTATTTGTTTATCCATACATCAGTTCATCCATCCATCCGTTTATCCGTTTATCCATCCATCCATCCGTCCATGCATTCATCCAACCGCCCATGCGTCCGTCCATCATCCATCTGTTCATTTGTCATCCGCTTACATCCACCCATCCTTATAGCCTTTGGTCCATTCATCTATTCATATCTATTCATTTATTCATTCATCCATCCACCCATATCCATCTGGTCTGTCCAATATCCATGTATCTATTTATTCATTTATTTGTTCATTCATCCATCCATCCCTCTATCCATCCGTCCATCTGTTTATCCATTTATCTTTCTATCCATCCATCTGTCTGTCCGTCTGTATATCCATTTATCCATCCATCTGTTCACCTATATACAGGAGCAGCCAAAGAACCCTGAATGGTCGAGTCTGTCCCAGAAAACCAGTAAATTCTACCAGTTCTGGTCAAGTAGTCCAGTGTATGTTCTTCTGACCTCAGCTTTGTCCAAACTCACAACCATCGTGTTCAGTAAACAAATGGATCAATAACGAGGGTTGATTATTGTCCTCCCTAAAGGTTAAGCGCCGCTCTCCCAGAGAAACCTTTATTACAGAATCAAAGCGGGTGAACCGCGCCCCCCGAGCCTGCGGGGAAGCACCGGCGGCCGGAACACATGATTGGATTTAAGTCCGGCTTAGTAGATAAAGCGCTCGTGTCCAGCGGCGCCTGAGCGCTCATGGACCCGCTTCTTCAGACAAAATATTACAGACGTGGTGCGATGACGGGTTATTAGAAGATCAAGTCTCCATCCTGGAGCGCCCAGTCAGCTAGCAGGCATCAGTGAGAGGCTCACCAGGAGAAGGGTGTAAGGGTCACGGCCAAAAATCCAGAGCTGAATCTGTAACTCCATATTTATTTCTTTTAAACAGTGCTGATAAAACATCGACTAAAAATGTCAGCAAGAACGTCCACTATCAAACCAGAAGTATTCGAACACCTGACCATGAGCTTGTCGGTTGTCCCATTTCACAGAGTGATCTCTGTGTGACACTTTTTCAACTTCCTCTTTTAAAACGGTTTCTCACAAGACTTTGAAGTACGTCTGTGTATGGAAATTTGTGCCCTTTAATGATAATAATAATAATAATAATAATAATAATAATAATAATAATATTAATATTATTATTAATAATAGTAATAATAATAATATTAATAATAATAATAATAATATTAATAATTAATAGTAATATTAATAATTAATAGTAATAATAATAATAGTAGTAATAATAATACTATAATAATATTACTACTACTACTAACAATAATAAAATAATAATAATAATAATAATAACAGTGATAATATCAATAATAACAGCAATAGATAAAAAATAAAAATAATAATACTTATAATATAATAATAAAACTAATATTAATACTAATAATAAATATTTAAAAAATGATAAAAAATAATAAAAATACTAATAACTAAATAATAAAAAAAGATAAATAATAAAAATAATAATAAATAAAAAACAATAATAATAATACTACTAATAATACTAATACTACTACTAATAATATAATAATAAAATTAATAACAATAATAATAATAATAAATAATTGTAAAACAAAAAAAACAATAAACATATAATATAATAAAGACATATATAATTACAGCTATAATAATAATAATAATATTAATAATAGTATTAATAATAACATTAATAATAATATTAATAAAAATAACAGTAATAAAAGTAATAATAAAAATAATCATCCTTATTTATATGGCACCCTTCATACAGCAGGAGTTCAAAGTGCTTTTTTATGGGAACAGAACAAATACAACAATTCCAATAAAAGAATTAAAAGAAAATATTTAAATAAAAAGTCCCTGATTAAAATAAAGTGAATGAATGAAAACACAATAAATCAAAAAGTCGGTATGGGATTTTAAGCTAATCATGGCTCATTTGGAGCTTATTTCCAAATCACTAAACATGAATACAGGATAGTAAGAGCTAACTACTGGGTTCAGGAACATCCCAACTGACCCAAAACATGCCTCCCAGGTTCAGTTTTTGGCTCCGGCTTAGAGAGTAGCAGAGTAAAGAGGAAACATCAATTTACCTTCTGGCTCTTGCGCTAGAACAAAGCTAACGGCCCTGAGATCGCTAACAGAAGATCAGAAACTAATAACCAACCGTTTTTACAAAAGTGACTTCATGTGAACAGTGCTGACTAATAACACACATCAGCAGGGGCTACTATGTTTACAAATGAGCTATCGCTTGTTATTAGCAATGTTAGCATATCTAGTGTTCCTGTGAACATTGGGGAACGTCATTTTGGCCCAAAACATAATTAGCGGTACCACACGTTTGATGCTGCTTTCATAAACACCCAACGCTGGCACAGACAAGAGGTTTAGCACCAAGTTAGCATTTCTGAACTTGCTAATATATAGAAAATTTTAAACAGCGAGGAATAAACGTTAGCAGGAGCGAATTGCATTTGCACAACAGCTCTCGTCTGTTTTAAGCGACGTTAGCTTGTTTGGATTAAACGTTCCCCAGGGCGTGTGGACGGAATAATAGAGCACTTGACCTTTCTATAAAAAGCCAGAAAAGCTCAGGTGCAAGCTGATCGTTTAATTAGCGCCATCTTACGCTAATCTTTATCAATCGTTAATAATTAGAGCCTCAGAGACGGTGGTGCACTGAAAGAAGCTAAGCTAGCATTTCTAAAAACAGAAATTAAGGAAAGTTTATGGTAGAAAATGTCTTTAAATAAAAGCTAATAACACTACGCTAGCAGTTTATAAAACGCTAGTGTTTCGTTTTTGTCATGTTAGCATGTTTAGCTTTGATGTTTGTTGAAAGTGGGAAGAATAGACGAAGCACTTTATCCAGAAACATCCAGAATATTTTATATATATCATGTTTAACTGGACACATGTTGGTTTTTCTTGTTTTTTCCCCCCTCAATTTAGTCATTTCCACTTCCCTATTAAAACTGTCTGCTGCTAGCACCTAGTTTCAAGTCCTTGGCTGCTTCTTTACACCAGTCAGTGGTGGATTCTCAATTTGGAGAGTCACATTATACTCCATATGTTCCGCCACTACTTGTGATACTACCTCGACCAGCCAGCAGGAGTCGCTGTTGCGCCAGCAATGGAGAAACTGAGAAACGCCATCTAACCTAGCCTAACTTAGACTCGGCCCGTTAATTAAAAATAAGTCCACATGCTCGTACTAATATAGAGGTTCTTGTCCACGCCGGGATAGCGCCACATTTTGGTGAAACAGCTCCACTGATTAACTATTTTATTTGTTATTATTATTGTTCAGGACTAAAAGCTAAAGTAATAAGATGATCTGACCATAAATGCATTTATTAGTCATGTTTAAAAGTAGCTGCTTATTAATGACAGTTTAAAAACATAGTCGTGTAATTATTGATGCATTTGTCGTATTTAAACCTCTACCCATACACATTACCATGGTGCCACCAATTATATGAAATTAATTTCCACCCAGTGCAGGTATCCGTCTGCCCCATGCTGCCATCCAACCAATATATGGTCACCCTTGTTTACTGCTATTATTTTAAATGAGCAACACACTCCTAGACAGACGTCTGCCTTTACCATCTTTACATAAACATTCAAACACATCCGTCCATACATCCATCCATCCATCCATCCATCCATTCCTCCATCCATCCTTTCATCCATCCGTCCATCTGTTCATCTTTCCATCCATCCATCTGTCCGTCAGTTTGTACGTTCAGCCATCCATCCCATTGTCCAGCGATCCATCCGTCCTTCCATCCGTCCATCCATCCAATCGTTCATCCATCTATCCATCCACCCATATTCATCCATCTGTCCGACTGTTTGTCCATTCATCCATCTATAAATCTGTCCATCCGTCCAACCATCCATCCACACATCCGTCTGTTAGTCTTTTCATTTGTCCATCTATCTGTCCATGGACTGTCATCCATCCATCCATTCATCCATCCAAACGTTCATCCATCCATCCATCCATCCATCCATCCATCCAATCGTTCATCCATCCATCCATCCATCCAAACATTCATCCATCCATCCATCCATCCAATCGTTCATTCATCCATCCATCCACACATCCGTCTGTTAATCTTTTCATTTGTCCATCTATCTGTTTGTTCGTTCATCTTTCCATCCATCCATCCAATCGTTCATCCATCCATCCATCCATCCATCCAATCGTTCATCCATCCATCCATCCATCCATCCATCCATCCCATTGTCCAACCATCCCTCATACATCCATCTGTTCATCTTTCCATCCATCCATCTGTCCGTCTGTTTGTCTGTTCATCCATCCATCCCATTGTCCAACCATCCATCCGTCCATCCATCCATCCAATCGTTCATCCATCTATCCATCCACCCATATTCATCCGACTGTCATTCTGTCCGACTGTTTGTCCATTCATCCATCTATAAATCTGTCCATCTGTCCATCCACACATCCGTCTGTTAATCTTTTCATTTGTCCATCTATCTGTCATCCATCCATCCATCCATCCCTCCATCCAATCGTTCATCCATCCATCCATCCATCCATCCAATCGTTCATCCATCCATCCATCCACACATCCGTCTGTTAATCTTTTCATTTGTCCATCTATCTGTTTGTTCGTTCATCTTTCCATCCATCCATCCAATCGTTCATCCATTCATCCATCCATTCATCCCATTGTCCAACCATCCCTCCATACATCCATCTGTTCATCTTTCCATCCATCCATCCGTCTGTTTGTCTGTTCATCCATCCATCCCATTGTCCAACCATCCATCCATCCATACATCCATCTATACATCCATCCGTCTGTTCATCTTTCCATCCATCTGTCTGTTTGTCTGCTCATCCATCCATCCATCAGTCCGTCCATATTCATCCATCCATCCATATATCTGTTTGTCCGTCCCATCCATCCTTTCATCCATCTAACTATCCAACCATCCAATCATCCATTCATATCCACCCACTTCCATCCATTTAGCACTAAGAGTCTTAGAAACATTTTGCTCACGTTTCATCTTTAAATAAAAATTCAAACACTTAAAAACAGGTAAATTAGGGTGAGAATATTTTGGAGGACATTTGGGGGGGGGGGGGGGGGTTGCACCATGGTAATGTGTATAAGATAGAGGTTTAAATATTGGACAAATGCATCAATAACCAAACAACTTTCTAACAAGAGAACTAACTAAATAAATGCATTTATGGTCAGATGATCTTATTACTTTCAGCTGAGCGTTCGGTCCTAAACAATAATAACAACAAATAATATAGTTCATCAGTGGAGCTGTTTCACCAGAATGTGGCGCTATCTGGAGACTCTGAGGTGATTAGCACTGCCAGCGCTGCTAGCTGTTTTGCTTTCTTATCCTGTAGCGTCTGTATCGACACGGCTAAATGCTAACAGCATGAGCTAGTGTAATCAGACGGCCAGACTTCCGTCACCTTCATCTAGCTGTCGATTTGTCTGGTTCTCTCTGTTTTCTCTCCGCGGGGACTCGGAGAGGTGAAGTTTATTCCTGCGTCCGTCACGACTATCGCAGCTCTGGCTAGCGAAGGCTTCAATTTAGCAACAATTTTATTTTAAAACCCTTTTAGTGCCTCAAAACTGCTCGTTCAAGCCCTAAAAACATCATAATTACTAGTATTACTAATATTACTAGTATTTTCCCCTCTAGTCATCTCCAGTTCCCAGATAGTAAATCCGCTACCATTTGCACATGACCTGATCTGACCCAGGAGAGCCGGATCAACACTCAGCCCCTCCAACACATGTCCAATCTGCGCTACTTATCACCCGCCAGTGTTGGGTTTCTCACACTAAGCGGTACAGTGAACGGAGAGTCACGCTAAGCTCCATGTAAACCCCCCCCACACACACTAAAACTCTCTGTAAAACTTAGATTCTTTCAACTAGCATTGTACATTTTTAACTACAGTTTCTGTTGTTTTACCCCGAGGTGGTTCTGATGGAAACCTGTTTACCCGCCCGAGGTTAAGGATTGAAGTCGAGACGACCATGCAAACGATGCTGCTCCTGCCGGATGTGACGAGCCTGGAGTATTTGCACCAAGAACTCACTACAGACTTTATTACATTTTGAACTGAAAAATAATAATTATTAATAACTCTATTATTATTTATATATTTATTGCCAGTTATAACTTTTAGTTCATTTAATTCTGTGTTTATATGCTTTGTGTAAATCGTGTATTTATTTAAAGTTTCCTCCAGACCACCCAAGAAGGATGGGCCCTGCTGAGTCTGGTTCCTCTCAAGGTTTCTTCCTGTAATTTGCAGGGAGTTTTTCCTTGCCACAGTCGCCCTCGGCTTGCTCAACAGGGGGTTTTGTATCTGTTGGTCCTGGATTCTGTAAAGTTGCTTTGAGACAATGTCTATTGTAAAAAGCACTATATAAATAAAGTTGACGACTTGACTTACAGTGCCAAGACCAGTCCCAGGGATCACATATCCTGGAGGCAGAGGGAGAAGTCTCTGTCCGACCTTCCCTCCCTCATACATGGCCACACGTTATAACATAGAGACGTGGTAGAATCTATGTCATGCCCGATATATGCCATTCAAATTTCAGCCCCACACCACAATAAAAACTGTACAATTATTATAATATCAGAATCGAACCTGAAAAGATGAAGTTGTCATGTTTGGCACCTAGTGCTAGCTACACTATGTGACCAAAAGTATGTGGACAGCCGACCGTGACCTTGTTAGACTTCTCATTCCAACTATTGGCATAATAACGCATATCAGCCATCTTCCACAAGAAGATGTAGTGTGTCTGTGGGAACTTGTGCGCATGTCAAAAGAACGTTTCAGGTGGTGGACGAGAAGGCCTGGCCTTCATCAGGAATCTGGAGTCTGTCCACTCTGAATTTGAGTTAACAGGGTCTGTCTGAAAGCCTAGCTCTCTCTCTACACAGACACATTATACGTCATCCTACCCTCCCGAGAAGAGGGCGTGTCTAGATCCCTTAAAATGCTCCTACTGAGGCGCCTTAATTCTGAGTGATGATCTGAACGAATGACGAAGGAGCGCCAGTGCGGCACGACTTTTCTCACGAAAACTACAAACGTGGCGGACGAATGAAATGTGGAGCAACCAACGAAGTTCTTTTCACATGTAAATAAATTCTCATTGATGTTTAATCTGTATAAAGGTGTAATTATACGAGTGTCGTTTATTTGTAAATTGGGGCGTCAGGGACAGTTTAACCGTTTTCGGTACACGGAGGGAGACGCTAGCTGGCATGCTAGCTCTGTCTAAGTAGTGCGTCTAAATAATCTGCCTTATGAGCTCCATGTCTCATTAGAATCCTCTCTGCTGAGGATTTAAGTTGAGACAACCAAACTCAACAATTATCAGTGGTGTATTTATACTTTTGGTCATGTACTGAATGTAGATTTCATTCTTTCCACCCTGAACTCATTTTTAATCCCGGCTGATGAACCACGCTGATAAAAACCTGGAGAGCTCATCGTGTAGGACAGAATCGTCCTGGATATGATGAAGCCACTCCGTTCTCACATCTCCGACTCGGCACTGGAGCGCTCACGCCCAACAGCAAATCCGATCTGAGGGTTTAGGAGAAGCTTATGGATGGAGGAGATAAGGAGGAGAACCAGCGCTCGGTCCCAGGCTGTAATTCCGAGCTGCATATTTTCACTCTCGTTTCCTCTTTCTCATTTAAACCCTGAATGTGTTTAACGAATCCTGAAGGTGTTTTGTTTACCGAGCAAAACAAACAAACATACAAACAAACCAACATCTCCGGGCGCTTCAATTATTCATGTTTGCTGAGATTGAAACGTAATCAGTGACACTCGTACACACTCCCGTCTTTTCTCACCCATTCACATTTCATTTACATTTTCAGCATTTAGCGGATGCCTTTATCCAAAGCAACTTACAGTACTGTGACAATATACAATCTAATTAATTGAGGGTTAAGGGCCTTGCTCAAGAGTCCAACAGTGGCAACCTAGCAGTGGTAAGGCTTGAACCGGCAACCTTCTAATTACTGGACCAGTACCTTACCCACTCGGCTACAGCTGCCCCATGAAGTGAAGGTGGTGGTCCTGACCTTACACTTTAGGACCGAGTTGTTAGTAAGGTTTTACAGTACAGACGCTCCTCTAGTTACGATCTGCATTAGTGTGGAATAAGCGTCAGATCCAGTGTTACAGCTCCACATGTATCTGTGTTTATCTGGATTTTCCTCCCTGTTTCACTTTTAAACTTGTGTTACAGCTCCAGCTTCTGAGAAATGGTGAGAATTAGAATCAGCTTCTCCCAGAGTCTAAAACGCTTCTGCTTCAAAATAAAGCTTAACGTGGTTTAATGTAGTAAAAGAAGGAGACAGGAGCACTAAACTTCTCTTCATTATTACTGCTCATAAGTTCCTCCACTAATCACATTCCTCACTCGCTGTTTTACTACAATACGTCACGTTAAGCTTCGTTTTGTAAAATGTTTGTATGGCCCCACAGTGCCAACCTGGCAGTGATGGGACTTGAACCAGCAAACTTTTGATTAATAGTCCAATATCTTAACCACTAGGCTACAACTTCCCACATGTTGTCAGTGTAAAAAAAACACATGGTGTAACAATAGAGTGCAGCAGATCATTCCAATGCATCCCAAGGGTGTTAGCAGGGTTGAGATGAGACCTGATATATACCTGATTTTATAAACCTGTCAGCACTGGGTATGTCTAAAACTCCTGAAGACTGATTACTTCTGACCACAGTGTACAACAGTTCTGAGACGAGAAGTGAAGAAGTAAAGAGAAGTGAAAAGAAATAAAGAGAAGTGAAGAGAAGAGAAGTAAAGAGAAGAGAAGTAAAGAGAAGTGAAGAGAAGTAAAGTGAGGTGAAGTGAAGAGAAGTGAAGTAAAGAGAAGAGAAGATAACATAGATGAAGAGAAGTGAAGAAAAGAAAAGAAACAGAGGAGAAGTGAAGAGAAGTAAAGACAAGTGAGGAGAAGAGAAGTGAAGTAAAGAGAAGTGAGGTGAAGTAAAGAGAAGAGAACTGAGGTGGAGTAAAAAGAAGAGAAGTAAAGAAAAGTGAGGTGAAGTAAAGAGAAGAGAAGTAAATAGAAGTGAGGTGAAGTAAAGAGAAGAGAAGTAAAGAGAAGAGAAGTAAAGTAAAGAGAAGTGAGGTGGAGTAAAGAGAAGAGAAGTAAAGAGAAGATAACAAAGATGAAAAGAAGTGAAGAGAAGAAAAGAAACAGAGGAGAAGTGAAGAGAAGTGAAGAGAAGACTGTGTCTCCTGAAGTCTGATCAGCTCTGATCGCAGCTCGGCGGTTCTGTAACGATAGATGTTTATTACTGTGAAGCATGCAGCGGGTGAAGCTTGGTAAATTAGCTGCCCCCCCCCCACCCCATACAGAAGAGCACAGCGGGGGAGCTGGATAACGCGCTCACGTTTAGGCAGGGCCGCACCGTGGCGTCACAGGAAAAGCCTTTATGAGCAACGAGCCAGAACTCCCGTTGCCATGGTTACCGTGTTCTTTTATCGGGCACCCCGTGGCGCTCTAGTCGAGGTCGTACCTCCAGATCGTTACGTAAGAGCGACATCGCTGGGTTAAACGTACAGGACGGGACCTCAACAAAAACACCGGGACTGGCACCCACACGCTGCCACCCAGCAGCAGCTACAGTAACCACACAGCACCGAATCTTATCATTCATACACATATCACATCTACAGTAACCACACAGCACCGAATCTTATCATACATACACACATAACATCTACAGTAACCACACAGCACCGAATCTTATCATTCATACACATATCACATCTACAGTAACCACACAGCACCGAATCTTATCATACATACACACATCACATATACAGTAACCACACAACACCGAATCTTATCATACATACACACATCACATATACAGTAACCACACAGCACCGAATCTTATCATTCATACACACATCACATCTACAGTAACCACACAGCACCGAATCTTATCATACATACACACATCACATCTACAGTAACCACACAGCACCGAATCTTATCATTCATACACATATCACATCTACAGTAACCACACAGCACCGAATCTTATCATTCATACACATATCACATCTACAGTAACCACACAGCACCGAATCTTATCATTCCTACACATATCACATCTACAGTAACCACACAGCACCGAATCTTATCATTCCTACACTATTCACATCTACAGTAACCACACAGCACCGAATCGTATCATTCCTACACATATCACATCAACAGTAACCACACAGCACCGAATCTTATCATTCCTACACACATCACATCTACAGTAACCACACAGCACCGAATCTTATCATTCCTACACATATCACATCTACAGTAACCACACAGCACCGAATCTTATCATACATACACACATCACATATACAGTAACCACACGGCACCGAATCTTATCATACATACACACATCACATCTACAGTAACCACACAGCACCGAATCTTATCATTCCTACACACATCACATCTACAGTAACCACACAGCACCGAATCTTATCATACATACACACATCACATACACAGTAACCACACGGCACCGAATCTTATCATACATACACACATCACATATACAGTAACCACACAGCACCGAATCTTATCATTCATACACACATCACATCTACAGTAACCACACAGCACCAAATCTTATCATACATACACACATCACATCTACAGTAACCACACAGCACCGAATCTTATCATTCCTACACATATCACATCTACAGTAACCACACAGCACCGAATCTTATCATTCATACACATATCACATCTACAGTAACCACACAGCACCGAATCTTATCATTCCTACACATATCACATCTACAGTAACCACACAGCACCGAATCTTATCATTCCTACACTATTCACATCTACAGTAACCACACAGCACCGAATCTTATCATTCCTACACATATCACATCTACAGTAACCACACAGCACTGAATCTTATCATTCATACACATATCACATCTACAGTAACCACACAGCACCGAATCTTATCATACATACACACATCACATATACAGTAACCACACAACACCGAATCTTATCATACATACACACATCACATATACAGTAACCACACAGCACCGAATCTTATCATTCATACACACATCACATCTACAGTAACCACACAGCACCGAATCTTATCATACATACACACATCACATCTACAGTAACCACACAGCACCGAATCTTATCATTCATACACATATCACATCTACAGTAACCACACAGCACCGAATCTTATCATTCATACACATATCACATCTACAGTAACCACACAGCACCGAATCTTATCATTCCTACACATATCACATCTACAGTAACCACACAGCACCGAATCTTATCATTCCTACACTATTCACATCTACAGTAACCACACAGCACCGAATCGTATCATTCCTACACATATCACATCTACAGTAACCACACAGCACCGAATCTTATCATTCCTACACACATCACATCTACAGTAACCACACAGCACCGAATCTTATCATTCCTACACATATCACATCTACAGTAACCACACAGCACCGAATCTTATCATACATACACACATCACATATACAGTAACCACACGGCACCGAATCTTATCATACATACACACATCACATCTACAGTAACCACACAGCACCGAATCTTATCATTCCTACACACATCACATCTACAGTAACCACACAGCACCGAATCTTATCATACATACACACATCACATCTACAGTAACCACACAGCACCGAATCTTATCATTCCTACACATATCACATCTACAGTAACCACACAGCACCGAATCTTCTCATTCATACACATATCACATCTACAGTAACCACACAGCACCGAATCTTATCATTCCTACACATATCACATCTACAGTAACCACACAGCACCGAATATTATCATTCCTACACTATTCACATCTACAGTAACCACACAGCACCGAATCTTATCATTCCTACACATATCACATCTACAGTAACCACACAGCACCGAATCTTATCATTCCTACACACATCACATCTACAGTAACCACACAGCACCGAATCTTCTCATTCATACACATATCAAATCTACAGTAACCACACGGCACCGAATCTTATCATTCATACACATATCACATCTACAGTAACCACACGGCACCGAATCTTATCATTCAAACATATCACATCTACAGTAACCACACAGCACCGAATCTTATCATTCATACACATATCACATCTACAGTAACCACACGGCACCAAATCTTATCATTCCTACACTTATCACATCTACAGTAACCACACGGCACCGAATCTTATAATTCCTACACATATCACATCTACAGTAACCACACAGCACCGAATCTTATCATCCCTACACATATCACATCTACAGTAACCACACAGCACCGAATCTTATCATTCCCACACATATCACATCTACAGTAACCACACAGCACCGAAACTTATCATTCCTACACTATTCACATCTACAGTAACCACACAGCACCGAATCTTATCATTCCTACACATATCACATCTACAGTAACCACACAGCACCGAATCTTATCATTCATACACATATCACATATACAGTAACCACACAGCACCGAATCTTAACATTCATACACATATCACATCTACAATAACCACACGGCACCGAATCTTATCATCCCTACACATATCACATCTACAGTAACCACACAGCACCGAATCTTATCATTCATACACATATCACATCTACAGTAACCACACAGCACCGAATCTTATCATTCATACACTTATCACATCTACAGTAACCACACAGCACCGAATCTTATCATTCATACACTTATTACATCTACAGTAACCACACGGCACTGAATCTTCTTATTCCTACACATATCACATCTACAGTAACAACACAGCACCGAATCTTATCATTCATACACTTATTACATCTACAGTAACCACACGGCACCGAATCTTATCATTCATACACTTATTACATCTACAGTAACCACACAGCACCGAATCTTATCATTCATACACATATCACATCTACAGTAACCACACAGCACCGAATCTTATCATTCATACACTTATTACATCTACAGTAACCACACAGCACCGAATCTTATCATTCATACACTTATCACAACTACAGTAACCACACAGCACAGAATCTTATCATCCCTACACATATCACATCTACAGTAACCACACAGCACCGAATCTTATCATTCCTACACTTATCACATCTACAGTAACCACACAGCACCGAATCTTATCATTCATACACTTATCACAACTACAGTAACCACACAGCACAGAATCTTATCATCCCTACACTTATCACATCTACAGTAACCACACAGCACCGAATCTTATTATTCATACACATATCACATCTACAGTAACCACACAGCACCGAATCTTATCATTCCTACACTTATCACATCTACAGTAACCAAACAGCACCGAATCTTATCATTCATACACATATCACAGCTACAGTAACCACACAGCACCGAATCTTCTCATTCATCCACCTATCACATCTACAGTAACCACACAGCACCGAATCTTCTCATTCATACACATATCACATCTACAGTAACCACACGGCACCGAATCTTATCATTCATACACATATCACATCTACAGTAACCACACAGCACTGAATCTTCTTATTCCTACACATATCACATCTACAGTAACCATACAGCACCGAATCTTATAATTCATACACATATCACATCTACAGTAACCATACGGCACCGAATCTTCTCATTCATACACATATCACATCTACAGTAACCACACGGCACCGAATCTTATCATTCATACACATATCACATCTACAGTAACCACACGGCACTGAATCTTCTCATTCATACACATATCACATCTACAGTAACCACACGGCACCGAATCTTCTCATTCATACACATATCACATCTACAGACACCACACGGCACCAAATCTTATCATTCCTACACATATCACATCTACAGTAACCACACAGCACCGAATCTTATAATTCCCACACATATCACATCTACAGTAACCACACGGCACCGAATCTTCTCATTCATAAACATCACATCTACAGTTACCACACAGCACCAAATCTTATCATCCCTACACATATCACATCTACAGTAACCACACGGCACCGAATCTTATCATTCATACACTTATCACATCTACAGTAACCACACAGCACCGAATCTTATCATTCATACACATATCACATCTACAGTAACCACACGGCACCGAATCTTCTTATTCCTACACATATCACATCTACAGTAACCACACAGCACCGAATCTTCTTATTCCTACACATATCACATCTACAGTAACCACACGGCACCGAATCTTATCATTCATACACATATCACATCTACAGTAACCACACAGCACCGAATCTTATCATTCATACACATATCACATCTACAGTAACCACACAGCACCGAATCTTATCATACATACACACATAACATCTACAGTAACCACACAGCACCGAATCTTATCATTCCTACACATATCACATCTACAGTAACCACACAGCACCGAATCTTATCATTCATACACATATCACATCTACAGTAACCACACAGCACCGAATCTTCTTATTCCTACACATATCACATCTACAGTAACCACACGGCACCGAATCTTATCATTCATACACATATCACATCTACAGTAACCACACAGCACCGAATCTTATCATTCATACACATATCACATCTACAGTAACCACACAGCACCGAATCTTATCATACATACACACATAACATCTACAGTAACCACACAGCACCGAATCTTATCATTCATACACATATCACATCTACAGTAACCACACAGCACCGAATCTTATCATTCATACACATATCACATCTACAGTAACCACACAGCACCGAATCTTATCATTCATACACATATCACATCTACAGTAACAACACAGCACCGAATCTTATCTTTCATACACATATCACATCTACAGTAACCACACGGCACCGAATCTTCTGATTTATACACATATCACATCTACAGTAACCACACGGCACCGAATCTTCTCATTCATACACATATCACATCTACAGACACCACACGGCACCAAATCTTATCATTCCTACACATATCACATCTACAGTAACCACACAGCACCGAATCTTATCATTCATACACTTATCACATCTACAGTAACCACACAGCACCGAATCTTATCATTCATACACATATCACATCTACAGTAACCACACAGCACCGAATCTTATCATTCATACACATATCACATCTACAGTAACCACACAGCACCGAATCTTATCTTTCATACACATATCACATCTACAGTAACCACACGGCACCAAATCTTCTGATTTATACACATATCACATCTACAGTAACCACACAGCACCGAATCTTCTCATTCATACACATATCACATCTACAGACACCACACGGCACCAAATCTTATCATTCCTACACATATCACATCTACAGTAACCACACAGCACCGAATCTTATAATTCCCACACATATCACATCTACAGTAACCACACGGCACCGAATCTTCTCATTCATAAACATCACATCTACAGTTACCACACAGCACCAAATCTTATCATCCCTACACATATCACATCTACAGTAACCACACGGCACCGAATCTTATCATTCATACACTTATCACATCTACAGTAACCACACAGCACCGAATCTTATCATTCATACATATATCACATCTACAGTAACCACACGGCACCGAATCTTCTTATTCCTACACATATCACATCTACAGTAACCACACAGCACCGAATCTTCTTATTCCTACACATATCACATCTACAGTAACCACACGGCACCGAATCTTATCATTCATACACATATCACATCTACAGTAACCACACAGCACCGAATCTTATCATTCATACACATATCACATCTACAGTAACCACACGGCACCGAATCTTCTTATTACTACACATATCACAGCTACAGTAACCACACAGCACCGAATCTTATCATTCATACACATATCACATCTACAGTAATTACACGGCACCGAATCTTCTCATTCATACACATATCACATCTACAGTAACCACACAGCACCGAATCTTATCATTCATACACATATCACATCTACAGTAACCACACAGCACTGAATCTTCTTATTCCTACACATATCACATCTACAGTAACCATACAGCACCGAATCTTATAATTCATACACATATCACATCTACAGTAACCATACGGCACCGAATCTTCTCATTCATACACATATCACATCTACAGTAACCACACGGCACCGAATCTTATCATTCATACACATATCACATCTACAGTAACCACACGGCACTGAATCTTCTCATTCATACACATATCACATCTACAGTAACCACACGGCACCGAATCTTCTCATTCATACACATATCACATCTACAGACACCACACGGCACCAAATCTTATCATTCCTACACATATCACATCTACAGTAACCACACAGCACCGAATCTTATAATTCCCACACATATCACATCTACAGTAACCACACGGCACCGAATCTTCTCATTCATAAACATCACATCTACAGTTACCACACAGCACCAAATCTTATCATCCCTACACATATCACATCTACAGTAACCACACGGCACCGAATCTTATCATTCATACACTTATCACATCTACAGTAACCACACAGCACCGAATCTTATCATTCATACACATATCACATCTACAGTAACCACACGGCACCGAATCTTCTTATTCCTACACATATCACATCTACAGTAACCACACAGCACCGAATCTTCTTATTCCTACACATATCACATCTACAGTAACCACACGGCACCGAATCTTATCATTCATACACATATCACATCTACAGTAACCACACAGCACCGAATCTTATCATTCATACACATATCACATCTACAGTAACCACACAGCACCGAATCTTATCATACATACACACATAACATCTACAGTAACCACACAGCACCGAATCTTATCATTCCTACACATATCACATCTACAGTAACCACACAGCACCGAATCTTATCATTCATACACATATCACATCTACAGTAACCACACAGCACCGAATCTTCTTATTCCTACACATATCACATCTACAGTAACCACACGGCACCGAATCTTATCATTCATACACATATCACATCTACAGTAACCACACAGCACCGAATCTTATCATTCATACACATATCACATCTACAGTAACCACACGGCACCGAATCTTATCATTCATACACATATCACATCTACAGTAACCACACGGCACTGAATCTTCTCATTCATACACATATCACATCTACAGTAACCACACGGCACCGAATCTTCTCATTCATACACATATCACATCTACAGACACCACACGGCACCAAATCTTATCATTCCTACACATATCACATCTACAGTAACCACACAGCACCGAATCTTATAATTCCCACACATATCACATCTACAGTAACCACACGGCACCGAATCTTCTCATTCATAAACATCACATCTACAGTTACCACACAGCACCAAATCTTATCATCCCTACACATATCACATCTACAGTAACCACACGGCACCGAATCTTATCATTCATACACTTATCACATCTACAGTAACCACACAGCACCGAATCTTATCATTCATACACATATCACATCTACAGTAACCACACGGCACCGAATCTTCTTATTCCTACACATATCACATCTACAGTAACCACACAGCACCGAATCTTCTTATTCCTACACATATCACATCTACAGTAACCACACGGCACCGAATCTTATCATTCATACACATATCACATCTACAGTAACCACACAGCACCGAATCTTATCATTCATACACATATCACATCTACAGTAACCACACAGCACCGAATCTTATCATACATACACACATAACATCTACAGTAACCACACAGCACCGAATCTTATCATTCCTACACATATCACATCTACAGTAACCACACAGCACCGAATCTTATCATTCATACACATATCACATCTACAGTAACCACACAGCACCGAATCTTCTTATTCCTACACATATCACATCTACAGTAACCACACGGCACCGAATCTTATCATTCATACACATATCACATCTACAGTAACCACACAGCACCGAATCTTATCATTCATACACATATCACATCTACAGTAACCACACAGCACCGAATCTTATCATACATACACACATAACATCTACAGTAACCACACAGCACCGAATCTTATCATTCATACACATATCACATCTACAGTAACCACACAGCACCGAATCTTATCATTCATACACATATCACATCTACAGTAACCACACAGCACCGAATCTTATCATTCATACACATATCACATCTACAGTAACAACACAGCACCGAATCTTATCTTTCATACACATATCACATCTACAGTAACCACACGGCACCGAATCTTCTGATTTATACACATATCACATCTACAGCAACCACACGGCACCGAATCTTCTCATTCATACACATATCACATCTACAGACACCACACGGCACCAAATCTTATCATTCCTACACATATCACATCTACAGTAACCACACAGCACCGAATCTTATCATTCATACACTTATCACATCTACAGTAACCACACAGCACCGAATCTTATCATTCATACACATATCACATCTACAGTAACCACACAGCACCGAATCTTATCATTCATACACATATCACATCTACAGTAACCACACAGCACCGAATCTTATCTTTCATACACATATCACATCTACAGTAACCACACGGCACCAAATCTTCTGATTTATACACATATCACATCTACAGTAACCACACGGCACCGAATCTTCTCATTCATACACATATCACATCTACAGACACCACACGGCACCAAATCTTATCATTCCTACACATATCACATCTACAGTAACCACACAGCACCGAATCTTATAATTCCCACACATATCACATCTACAGTAACCACACGGCACCGAATCTTCTCATTCATAAACATCACATCTACAGTTACCACACAGCACCAAATCTTATCATCCCTACACATATCACATCTACAGTAACCACACGGCACCGAATCTTATCATTCATACACTTATCACATCTACAGTAACCACACAGCACCGAATCTTATCATTCATACACATATCACATCTACAGTAACCACACGGCACCGAATCTTCTTATTCCTACACATATCACATCTACAGTAACCACACAGCACCGAATCTTCTTATTCCTACACATATCACATCTACAGTAACCACACGGCACCGAATCTTATCATTCATACACATATCACATCTACAGTAACCACACAGCACCGAATCTTATCATTCATACACATATCACATCTACAGTAACCACACAGCACCGAATCTTATCATACATACACACATAACATCTACAGTAACCACACAGCACCGAATCTTATCATTCCTACACATATCACATCTACAGTAACCACACAGCACCGAATCTTATCATTCATACACATATCACATCTACAGTAACCACACAGCACCGAATCTTCTTATTCCTACACATATCACATCTACAGTAACCACACGGCACCGAATCTTATCATTCATACACATATCACATCTACAGTAACCACACAGCACCGAATCTTCTCATTCATACACATATCACATCTACAGACACCACACGGCACCAAATCTTATCATTCCTACACATATCACATCTACAGTAACCACACAGCACCGAATCTTATAATTCCCACACATATCACATCTACAGTAACCACACGGCACCGAATCTTCTCATTCATAAACATCACATCTACAGTTACCACACAGCACCAAATCTTATCATCCCTACACATATCACATCTACAGTAACCACACGGCACCGAATCTTATCATTCATACACTTATCACATCTACAGTAACCACACAGCACCGAATCTTATCATTCATACACATATCACATCTACAGTAACCACACGGCACCGAATCTTCTTATTCCTACACATATCACATCTACAGTAACCACACAGCACCGAATCTTCTTATTCCTACACATATCACATCTACAGTAACCACACGGCACCGAATCTTATCATTCATACACATATCACATCTACAGTAACCACACAGCACCGAATCTTATCATTCATACACATATCACATCTACAGTAACCACACAGCACCGAATCTTATCATACATACACACATAACATCTACAGTAACCACACAGCACCGAATCTTATCATTCCTACACATATCACATCTACAGTAACCACACAGCACCGAATCTTATCATTCATACACATATCACATCTACAGTAACCACACAGCACCGAATCTTCTTATTCCTACACATATCACATCTACAGTAACCACACGGCACCGAATCTTATCATTCATACACATATCACATCTACAGTAACCACACAGCACCGAATCTTATCATTCATACACATATCACATCTACAGTAACCACACAGCACCGAATCTTATCATACATACACACATAACATCTACAGTAACCACACAGCACCGAATCTTATCATTCATACACATATCACATCTACAGTAACCACACAGCACCGAATCTTATCATTCATACACATATCACATCTACAGTAACCACACAGCACCGAATCTTATCATTCATACACATATCACATCTACAGTAACAACACAGCACCGAATCTTATCTTTCATACACATATCACATCTACAGTAACCACACGGCACCGAATCTTCTGATTTATACACATATCACATCTACAGTAACCACACGGCACCGAATCTTCTCATTCATACACATATCACATCTACAGACACCACACGGCACCAAATCTTATCATTCCTACACATATCACATCTACAGTAACCACACAGCACCGAATCTTATCATTCATACACTTATCACATCTACAGTAACCACACAGCACCGAATCTTATCATTCATACACATATCACATCTACAGTAACCACACAGCACCGAATCTTATCATTCATACACATATCACATCTACAGTAACCACACAGCACCGAATCTTATCTTTCATACACATATCACATCTACAGTAACCACACGGCACCAAATCTTCTGATTTATACACATATCACATCTACAGTAACCACACGGCACCGAATCTTCTCATTCATACACATATCACATCTACAGACACCACACGGCACCAAATCTTATCATTCCTACACATATCACATCTACAGTAACCACACAGCACCGAATCTTATAATTCCCACACATATCACATCTACAGTAACCACACGGCACCGAATCTTCTCATTCATAAACATCACATCTACAGTTACCACACAGCACCAAATCTTATCATCCCTACACATATCACATCTACAGTAACCACACGGCACCGAATCTTATCATTCATACACTTATCACATCTACAGTAACCACACAGCACCGAATCTTATCATTCATACATATATCACATCTACAGTAACCACACGGCACCGAATCTTCTTATTCCTACACATATCACATCTACAGTAACCACACAGCACCGAATCTTCTTATTCCTACACATATCACATCTACAGTAACCACACGGCACCGAATCTTATCATTCATACACATATCACATCTACAGTAACCACACAGCACCGAATCTTATCATTCATACACATATCACATCTACAGTAACCACACGGCACCGAATCTTCTTATTACTACACATATCACAGCTACAGTAACCACACAGCACCGAATCTTATCATTCATACACATATCACATCTACAGTAATTACACGGCACCGAATCTTCTCATTCATACACATATCACATCTACAGTAACCACACAGCACCGAATCTTATCATTCATACACATATCACATCTACAGTAACCACACAGCACCGAATCTTCTCATTCATACACATATCACATCTACAGTAACCACACGGCACCGAATCTTATCATTCATACACATATCACATCTACAGTAACCACACAGCACCGAATCTTATAATTCCCACACATATCACATCTACAGTAACCACACGGCACCGAATCTTCTCATTCATAAACATCACATCTACAGTTACCACACAGCACCAAATCTTATCATCCCTACACATATCACATCTACAGTAACCACACGGCACCGAATCTTATCATTCATACACTTATCACATCTACAGTAACCACACAGCACCGAATCTTATCATTCATACACATATCACATCTACAGTAACCACACAGCACCGAATCTTATCTTTCATACACATATCACATCTACAGTAACCACACGGCACCGAATCTTCTGATTTATACACATATCACATCTACAGTAACCACACGGCACCGAATCTTATCATTCATACACATATCACATCTACAGTAACCACACAGCACCGAATCTTATCTTTCATACACATATCACATCTACAGTAACCACACGGCACCGAATCTTCTCATTCATACACATATCACATCTACAGTAACCACACAGCACCGAATCTTATCATTCCTACACATATCACATCTACAGTAACCACACAGCACCGAATCTTATCATTCCTACACTATTCACATCTACAGTAACCACACAGCACCGAATCTTATCATTCCTACACATATCACATCGACAGTAACCACACAGCACCGAATCTTATCATTCCTACACACATCACATCTACAGTAACCACACAGCACCGAATCTTATCATTCCTACACATATCACATCTACAGTAACCACACAGCACCGAATCTTATCATACATACACACATCACATATACAGTAACCACACGGCACCGAATCTTATCATACATACACACATCACATCTACAGTAACCACACAGCACCGAATCTTATCATTCCTACACACATCACATCTACAGTAACCACACAGCACCGAATGTTATCATACATACACACATCACATATACAGTAACCACACGGCACCGAATCTTATCATACATACACACATCACATATACAGTAACCACACAGCACCGAATCTTATAATTCATACACACATCACATCTACAGTAACCACACAGCACCGAATCTTATCATACATACACACATCACATCTACAGTAACCACACAGCACCGAATCTTATCATTCCTACACATATCACATCTACAGTAACCACACAGCACCGAATCTTATCATTCATACACATATCACATCTACAGTAACCACACAGCACCGAATCTTATCATTCATACACATATCACATCTACAGTAACCACACGGCACCGAATCTTCTCATTCATAAACATCACATCTACAGTTACCACACAGCACCAAATCTTATCATCCCTACACATATCACATCTACAGTAACCACACGGCACCGAATCTTATCATTCATACACTTATCACATCTACAGTAACCACACAGCACCGAATCTTATCATTCATACACATATTACATCTACAGTAACCACACAGCACCGAATCTTATCATTCATACACATATCACATCTACAGTAACCACACGGCACCGAATCTTCTTATTCCTACACATATCACATCTACAGTAACCACACAGCACCGAATCTTCTTATTCCTACACATATCACATCTACAGTAACCACACGGCACCGAATCTTATCATTCATACACATATCACATCTACAGTAACCACACAGCACCGAATCTTATCATTCATACACATATCACATCTACAGTAACCACACGGCACCGAATCTTCTTATTACTACACATATCACAGCTACAGTAACCACACAGCACCGAATCTTATCATTCATACACATATCACATCTACAGTAATTACACGGCACCGAATCTTCTCATTCATACACATATCACATCTACAGTAACCACACAGCACCGAATCTTATAATTCCCACACATATCACATCTACAGTAACCACACGGCACCGAATCTTCTCATTCATAAACATCACATTTACAGTTACCACACAGCACCAAATCTTATCATCCCTACACATATCACATCTACAGTAACCACACGGCACCGAATCTTATCATTCATACACTTATCACATCTACAGTAACCACACAGCCCCGAATCTTATCATTCATACACATATCACATCTACAGTAACCACACAGCACCGAATCTTATCATTCATACACATATCACATCTACAGTAACCACACAGCACCGAATCTTATCATTCATACACATATCACATCTACAGTAACCACACGGCACCGAATCTTCTGATTTATACACATATCACATCTACAGTAACCACACGGCACCGAATCTTATCATTCATACACATATCACATCTACAGTAACCACACAGCACCGAATCTTATCTTTCATACACATATCACATCTACAGTAACCACACGGCACCGAATCTTCTCATTCATACACATATCACATCTACAGTAACCACACGGCACCGAATCTTATCATTCATACACATATCACATCTACAGTAACCACACAGCACCGAATCTTATAATTCCCACACATATCACATCTACAGTAACCACACGGCACCGAATCTTCTCATTCATAAACATCACATCTACAGTTACCACACAGCACCAAATCTTATCATCCCTACACATATCACATCTACAGTAACCACACGGCACCGAATCTTATCATTCATACACTTATCACATCTACAGTAACCACACAGCACCGAATCTTATCATTCATACACATATCACATCTACAGTAACCACACAGCACCGAATCTTATCTTTCATACACATATCACATCTACAGTAACCACACGGCACCGAATCTTCTGATTTATACACATATCACATCTACAGTAACCACACGGCACCGAATCTTATCATTCATACACATATCACATCTACAGTAACCACACAGCACCGAATCTTATCTTTCATACACATATCACATCTACAGTAACCACACGGCACCGAATCTTCTCATTCATACACATATCACATCTACAGTAACCACACAGCACCGAATCTTATCATTCCTACACATATCACATCTACAGTAACCACACAGCACCGAATCTTATCATTCCTACACTATTCACATCTACAGTAACCACACAGCACCGAATCTTATCATTCCTACACATATCACATCGACAGTAACCACACAGCACCGAATCTTATCATTCCTACACACATCACATCTACAGTAACCACACAGCACCGAATCTTATCATTCCTACACATATCACATCTACAGTAACCACACAGCACCGAATCTTATCATACATACACACATCACATATACAGTAACCACACGGCACCGAATCTTATCATACATACACACATCACATCTACAGTAACCACACAGCACCGAATCTTATCATTCCTACACACATCACATCTACAGTAACCACACAGCACCGAATGTTATCATACATACACACATCACATATACAGTAACCACACGGCACCGAATCTTATCATACATACACACATCACATATACAGTAACCACACAGCACCGAATCTTATAATTCATACACACATCACATCTACAGTAACCACACAGCACCGAATCTTATCATACATACACACATCACATCTACAGTAACCACACAGCACCGAATCTTATCATTCCTACACATATCACATCTACAGTAACCACACAGCACCGAATCTTATCATTCATACACATATCACATCTACAGTAACCACACAGCACCGAATCTTATCATTCATACACATATCACATCTACAGTAACCACACGGCACCGAATCTTCTCATTCATAAACATCACATCTACAGTTACCACACAGCACCAAATCTTATCATCCCTACACATATCACATCTACAGTAACCACACGGCACCGAATCTTATCATTCATACACTTATCACATCTACAGTAACCACACAGCACCGAATCTTATCATTCATACACATATTACATCTACAGTAACCACACAGCACCGAATCTTATCATTCATACACATATCACATCTACAGTAACCACACGGCACCGAATCTTCTTATTCCTACACATATCACATCTACAGTAACCACACAGCACCGAATCTTCTTATTCCTACACATATCACATCTACAGTAACCACACGGCACCGAATCTTATCATTCATACACATATCACATCTACAGTAACCACACAGCACCGAATCTTATCATTCATACACATATCACATCTACAGTAACCACACGGCACCGAATCTTCTTATTACTACACATATCACAGCTACAGTAACCACACAGCACCGAATCTTATCATTCATACACATATCACATCTACAGTAATTACACGGCACCGAATCTTCTCATTCATACACATATCACATCTACAGTAACCACACAGCACCGAATCTTATAATTCCCACACATATCACATCTACAGTAACCACACGGCACCGAATCTTCTCATTCATAAACATCACATTTACAGTTACCACACAGCACCAAATCTTATCATCCCTACACATATCACATCTACAGTAACCACACGGCACCGAATCTTATCATTCATACACTTATCACATCTACAGTAACCACACAGCCCCGAATCTTATCATTCATACACATATCACATCTACAGTAACCACACAGCACCGAATCTTATCATTCATACACATATCACATCTACAGTAACCACACAGCACCGAATCTTATCATTCATACACATATCACATCTACAGTAACCACACGGCACCGAATCTTCTGATTTATACACATATCACATCTACAGTAACCACACGGCACCGAATCTTATCATTCATACACATATCACATCTACAGTAACCACACAGCACCGAATCTTATCTTTCATACACATATCACATCTACAGTAACCACACGGCACCGAATCTTCTCATTCATACACATATCACATCTACAGTAACCACACGGCACCGAATCTTCTTATTCCTACACATATCACATCTACAGTAACCACACGGCACCGAATCTTATCATTCATACACATATCACATCTACAGTAACCACACAGCACCGAATCTTATCATTCATACACATATCACATCTACAGTAACCACACAGCACCGAATCTTTTTATTCCTACACATATCACATATACAGTAACCACACGGCACCGAATCTTATCATTCCTACACATATCACATCTACAGTAACCACACGGCACCGAATCTTATCATTCCTACACATATCACATCTACAGTAACCACACGGCACCGAATCTTATCATTCCTACACATATCACATCTACAGTAACCACACAGCACCGAATCTTATCATTCCTACACATATCCCATCTACAGTAACCACACGGCACCGAATCTTATCATTCCTACACATATCACATCTACAGTAACCACACAGCACCGAATCTTATCATTCCTACACATATCACATCTACAGTAACCACACAGCACCGAATCTTATCATTCCCACACATATCACATCTACAGTAACCACACAGCACCGAATCTTATCATTCCTACACATATCACATCTACAGTAACCACACAGCACCGAATCTTATCATTCCTACACATATCACATCTACAGTAACCACACAGCACCGAATCTTATCATTCCTACACATATCACATCTACAGTAACCACACAGCACCGAATCTTATCATTCCTACACATATCACATCTACAGTAACCACACAGCACCGAATCTTATCATTCCCACACATATCACATCTACAGTAACCACACAGCACCGGCTCACACTTACATTCAGGATCTTATCATTCCTACACATATCACATCCAGTTTATCCACCCAGTCTGAGAAAAGAGAAGAGAAAAGAAGTGAAGAGAAGTAAAAAGAAGAGAACAGAGAAGAAGAGAGAAGAGAAGTGAAGAGAAGTGAACGTAGGATAAGAGAGGTAAAGAGAACAGAAGAGAAGAGAGGATAAGAGAGATTAAAAGAAGATAAGAAAAGAGAGGTGAAGAGCAAATAAAAGAACAGAAGAAAAGAGAAATGAAGAGAACAGAGGATAAGAGAAAAGACCAGAGGAGAGAAGAGGAGAAGACAAGAAAAGTAAAGAGAAGAACCACACAGCACCGAATCTTATCATTCCCACACATATCACATCTACAGTAACCACACAGCACCGGCTCACACTTACATTCAGGATCTTATCATTCCTACACATATCACATCCAGTTTATCCACCCAGTCTGAGAAAAGAGAAGAGAAAAGAAGTGAAGAGAAGTAAAAAGAAGAGAACAGAGAAGAAGAGAGAAGAGAAGTGAAGAGAAGTGAACGTAGGATAAGAGAGGTAAAGAGAACAGAAGAGAAGAGAGGATAAGAGAGATTAAAAGAAGATAAGAAAAGAGAGGTGAAGAGCAAAGAAAAGAACAGAAGAAAAGAGAAATGAAGAGAACAGAGGATAAGAGAAAAGACCAGAGGAGAGAAGAGGAGAAGACAAGAAAAGTAAAGAGAAGAAAACAGAAAATACAAGAAGTGAAGAGAAATAAAAAGAAGAGACGTGAACAGAAGAGAAAAGAACAAATGAGAACAGAAGAGAAGAGAAGTAAAAAAGAAGTTAAGAGAAGAGAAGAGACATAAAGTGAAGAGAAAGGAAAAGAGGTAACGTGAGGTGAAGAGAAGTGTAATGAGAAGAGAAGAGAAGGAAAGAGAAGTGAAGAGAAGAGGTCTCTAGCAGAGGTAGAGGAACTGGCTAAATTGGGAGAAAAATGGAGATGGTTTTGGAGTGGTGTTTCCACAGCTCTGAGCTCTGACCCTGCTGCAGGTACGTGGACTGTACAGAAAGGTCCAGTATCCAGTATCCAGATCCACCCAGTAAAGCTCTGAGAAACAAACTGGTCCCTGAATTATTTGCTGGTTATTAAAAGCGTCTGATGTTCGCAGCACCAGATAATAAAAATATCGGATTTGATGTTCTGACCGTGAACACATGACTAATGCGTCCATCACGGCTCCATCCTAATCCGGCTCCTCGCCTCGCCCCCTGCCGAGCGGCGAACAGCGGGCAGCGCTAATGAGCGTAGAGATGGAGCCGACAGGCATCCGAATCGAGACCAGAAGCTCCTATAAAGGATCGAGGGTGTGAAATCATTCGGAGACGTATTTCTACTTCCTGTCGCTAAGCTCTGTTGCTTAAATCCAATATCTGATATGAGCTGGCGGCGGCGGCGGCTGGTGGGCTTAGATTTCTCAAACGGAGGTACACGGCTCGGAGGTACCCCAAGCTGCCCTTGGGGTAGCTGGAGGTGTTACAGTAGGTGCTCAGAAAATAATAACTAATAATTAAAAATAATTAATAAAAGCTTGGATTTGTTTAAATATGAATAAATAATTATCTAAAATAAAAGTCTGTCTGTAAAGACATGTTTACAAACTCAGGGGTTGCTGGTTCTAGCCCCACATCTGCCAGCTTGCCACTGTTGGACCCCTGAGCAAGGCCCTTAACCTCTAACTGCTTGCATTATGTATTCACAACTCCAAGTAGCTTTGGATAGTAGATGTAAATGTAGTTGTTTTTGCCACACCCATTGCTAACAAATGTATAAAAACTATATAAAGTGAATAAAATGCTTTTACATTGTGGCAACAGTTTGGGGAAGTCCCCCTTCTCTCCCCTAATCTCAGCATGATCACACCCCAAGCAGACAGCGAGCTCGTCATGTTCAAATGAATCAGGAATTTTATTTGATACTTGCTATTCCTTACACACACATAAAAACACACACGTCACATTTCAGTACGTGTGCTGTACCATACACCATAATACATTTCCTTCTTTATTATAGAAAATGTATCTACCAGAAACAACAATAACTCTCATATTTCTCTGTTATTTCCTTCTTTATTTCAGTAATGTTGTATTTTGTAGGTGTAACTGAACGAAAGAAAGAATACTTTACTCAGCGATTTCCTTCTTCTCTCTCACTCACTGTCCCGTCTGTCTGATACACAGTGACACCTACTGGCAGGAGCAATTATTAGGGATGTAACGATACACTCTACCCGCGATGCGATTTACGATACTGGGTTCACGATACGATTTTTTTTAACTGAAATTGAAGACAAATTATGACAAAGTTTCCTTTTATTATTTCTCTTTAAAATAAAATAAAATACCGTATTTGTGATTATCTTTTATTTATCTAAATAATGAACGTCCTTTTATTGCTGAGGTAGGTACAAACTATGCAAAACAATTTTGAATTAAGCCCAATTTAGCTGAAAATCCCCGAATTTGGCAACCAGGCGCATAGCGCCAGCGCCCTCTGCTGTTTAAAGTGAACATCGATTCATTTTACATGTCAAATCGATTTGAATCCTGGAATTTGTGAATCGGTTATTAACTGTATTGTGGTGAATCGTTACATCCCTAGAATTATACAACAACAAATAATAATAGATTTGTTCATTTTCTCATCACTGCGCTTTCTCTGCACCTTATTTAGGGCCATTTTAATATTGAATTTTACAAAATATAAAGAAAACACCGAAAAAAACACTGTCCGCTGTCAGAATGTTCGCTCACTGTATACACACACACACACATATATATATATATAAAAGCGAGAGAGAGACGGTCAGAGTCAACTTGTTCGTGACGTCACGTGTTTCGCGAATTTCTCTGAAATTTGTTCGTACGTTAAGCTGAAAAAGATCGCTCGTAACCCGAAATGTTCGTATGGTAAACGGTTTGTAACTCAAGGGTCTACTGTACCTCACAAGCCGTTTCAGTAAGTTCGGACAGCCCTGAGTTATCAGAAGGTGTGCTGTTTAAATATTTTTGACCAGCAGATTTAGTTTTACTTAAAAAAAAAAACCTAAACCTAAAATAAAGATAAAAAATGAAAAAATAAAGAATTGTGAACTTTAATGAGAATATAAAGAAACGCTCGTATAGGCAGATGTGGCCCAGAATTCTCCGCATGGTTATGTAACAACACATTGTGCCACGCTGCTTATACTAATA